>NC_079147.1:171450531-171528026 GCF_945859685.1 Eupeodes corollae | reverse complement strand
CATCGACCCACATTTCAATTGATGCATAAATCACAAAAATGATTTTTTTTCAGTTTTTCGAGAAAATCGTGGGCTAACCCTTGCCGAAAAAGTAGTATTTTCAAAACTATTTCCCACCCAATCAAAATACACATCAAAAGAAAGGTATTTAAATGCTCTACCCACAACTGCAAACCAAAATGTTATACGATCGCTCGTTTCCGAAAAATTAGTCAAAAAGTAAAATTACAGAATTTCGACCCAGCTCATCACAAATTATCTTTCGGTTGCTCTATTTCCTCAACCAAGCCTCCAAACATGGTGCGGTTTTCACTAAAATACAGAGCATCGACCCACCTTTCAATTGATGCATAAATCACAAAAATGATTTTTTTTCAGTTTTTCGAGAAAATCGTGGGGCTAACCCTTGCCGAAAAAAGTAGTATTTTTCAAAACTATTTCCCACCCAATCAAAATGCACATCAAAAGAAAGGTATTTAAATGCTCTACCCACAACTGCAAACCAAAATGTTATACGATCTCTCTTTTCCGAAAAATTAGTCAAAAAGTAAAATTACAGAATTTCGACCCAGCTCATCACAAATTATCTTTCGGTTGCTCTATTTCCTCAACCAAGCCTCCAAACATGATGCGGTTTTCACTAAAATACAGAGCATCGACCCACCTTTCAATTGATGCATAAATCACAAAAATGATTTTTTTTCAGTTTTTCGAGAAAATCGTGGGCAAACCCTTGCCGAAAAAAAGTAGTATTTTCAAAATTATTTCCCAACCAATCAAAATACACATCAAAAGAAAGGTATTTAAATGCTCTACCCACAACTGCAAACCAAAATGTTATACGATCGCTCGTTTCCGAAAAATTAGTCAAAAAGTAAAATTACAGAATTTCGACCCAGCTCATCACAAATTATCTTTCGGTTGCTCTATTTCCTCAACCAAGCCTCCAAACATGATGCGGTTTTCACTAAAATACAGAGCATCGACCCACCTTTCAATTGATGCATAAATCACAAAAATGATTTTTTTTCAGTTTTTCGAGAAAATCGTGGGCTAACCCTTGCCGAAAAAAGTAGTATTTTCAAAACTATTTCCCACCCAATCAAAATGCACATCAAAAGAAAGGTATTTAAATGCTCTACCCACAACTGCAAACCAAAATGCTATTCAATCGCTTGTTTCCGAAAAATTAGTCAAAAAGTAAAATTACAGAATTTCGACCCAGCTCATCACAAATTATCTTTCGGTTGCTCTATTTCCTCAACCAAGCCTCCAAACATGATGCGGTTTTCACTAAAATACAGAGCATCGACCCACCTTTCAATTGATGCATAAATCTCAAAAATGATTTTTTTTCAGTTTTTTGAGAAAATCGTGGGCTAACCCATTGCCGAAAAAGTAGTATTTTCAAAACTATTTCCCACCCAATCAAAATGCACATCAAAAGAAAGGTATTTAAATGCTCTACCCACAACTGCAAACCAAAATGTTATACGATCGCTCGTTTCCGAAAAATTAGTCAAAAAGTAAAATTACAGAATTTCGACCCAGCTCATCACAAATTATCTTTCGGTTGCTCTATTTCCTCAACCAAGCCTCCAAACATGATGCGGTTTTCACTAAAATACAGAGCATCGACCCACCTTTCAATTGATGCATAAATTTCAAAAATGATTTTTTTTCAGTTTTTTGAGAAAATCGTGGGCTAACCCATTGCCGAAAAAGTAGTATTTTCAAAACTATTTCCCACCCAATCAAAATGCACATCAAAAGAAAGGTATTTAAATGCTCTACCCACAACTGCAAACCAAAATGTTATACGATCGCTCGTTTCCGAAAAATTAGTCAAAAAGTAAAATTACAGAATTTCGACCCAGCTCATCACAAATTATCTTTCGGTTGCTCTATTTCCTCAACCAAGCCTCCAAACATGATGCGGTTTTCACTAAAATACAGAGCATCGACCCACCTTTCAATTGATGCATAAATCACAAAAATGATTTTTTTTCAGTTTTTCGAGAAAATCGTGGGCTAACCCTTGCCGAAAAAAGTAGTATTTTCAAACTATTTCCCACCAATCAAAATGCACATCAAAAGAAAGGTATTTAAATGCTCTACCCACAACTGCAAACCAAATTGTTATACGATCGCTCGTTTCCGAAAAATTAGTCAAAAAGTAAAATTACAGAATTTCGACCCAGCTCATCACAAATTATCTTTCGGTTGCTCTATTTCCTCAACCAAGCCTCCAAACATGATGCGGTTTTCACTAAAATACAGAGCATCGACCCACCTTTCAATTGATGCATAAATCACAAAAATGATTTTTTTTCAGTTTTTCGAGAAAATCGTGGGCTAACCCTTGCCGAAAAAAGTAGTATTTTCAAAACTATTTCCCACCCAATCAAAATGCACATCAAAAGAAAGGTATTTAAATGCTCTACCCACAACTGCAAACCAAAATGTTATACGATCGCTCGTTTCCGAAAATTTATTCAAAAAGTAAAATTACAGAATTTCGACCCAGCTCATCACAAATTATTTTTCGGTTGCTCTATTTCCTCAACCAAGCCTCCAAACATGATGCGGTTTTCACTAAAATACAGAGCATCGACCCACCTTTCAATTGATGCATAAATCACAAAAATGATTTTTTTTCAGTTTTTCGAGAAAATCGTGGGCTAACCCTTGCCGAAAAAAGTAGTATTTTCAAAACTATTTCCCACCCAATCAAAATGCACATCAAAAGAAAGGTATTTAAATGCTCTACCCACAACTGCAAACCAAAATGTTATACGATCTCTCGTTTCCGAAAAATTAGTCAAAAAGTAAAATTACAGAATTTCGACCCAGCTCATCACAAATTATCTTTCGGTTGCTCTATTTCCTCAACCAAGCCTCCAAACATGATGCGGTTTTCACTAAAATACAGAGCATCGACCCACCTTTCAATTGATGCATAAATCACAAAAATGATTTTTTTTTCAGTTTTTCGAGAAAATCGTGGGCTAACCCTTGCCGAAAAAAGTAGTATTTTCAAAACTATTTCCCACCCAATCAAAATGCACATCAAAAGAAAGGTATTTAAATGCTCTACCCACAACTGCAAACCAAAATGTTATACGATCGCTCGTTTCCGAAAAATTAGTCAAAAAGTAAAATTACAGAATTTCGACCCAGCTCATCACAAATTATCTTTCGGTTGCTCTATTTCCTCAACCAAGCCTCCAAACATGATGCGGTTTTCACTAAAATACAGAGCATCGACCCACCTTTCAATTGATGCATAAATCACAAAAATGATTTTTTTTCAGTTTTTCGAGAAAATCGTGGGCTAACCCTTGCCGAAAAAAGTAGTATTTTCAAAATTATTTCCCAACCAATCAAAATACACATCAAAAGAAAGGTATTTAAATGCTCTACCCACAACTGCAAACCAAAATGTTATACGATCACTCGTTTCCGAAAAATTAGTCAAAAAGTAAAATTACAGAATTTCGACCCAGCTCATCACAAATTATCTTTCGGTTGCTCTATTTCCTCAACCAAGCCTCCAAACATGATGCGGTTTTCACTAAAATACAGAGCATCGACCCACCTTTCAATTGATGCATAAATCACAAAAATGATTTTTTTTCAGTTTTTCGAGAAAATCGTGGACTAACCCATTGCCGAAAAAGTAGTATTTTCAAAATTATTTCCCACCCAATCAAAATGCACATCAAAAGAAAGGTATTTAAATGCTCTACCCACAACTGCAAACCAAAATGTTATACGATCGCTTGTTTCCGAAAAATTAGTCAAAAAGTAAAATTACAGAATTTCGACCCAGCTCATCACAAATTATCTTTCGGTTGCTCTATTTCCTCAACCAAGCCTCCAAACATGATGCGGTTGTCACTAAAATACAGAGCATCGACCCACCTTTCAATTGATGCATAAATCACAAAAATGATTTTTTTTTTCAGTTTTTCGAGAAAATCGTGGGCTAACCCTTGCCGAAAAAAGTAGTATTTTCAAAATTATTTCCCAACCAATCAAAATACACATCAAAAGAAAGGTATTTAAATGCTCTACCCACAACTGCTAACCAAAATGTTATACGATCGCTCGTTTCCGAAAAATTAGTCAAAAAGTAAAATTACAGAATTTCGACCCAGCTCATCACAAATTATCTTTCGGTTGCTCTATTTCCTCAACCAAGCCTCCAAACATGATGCGGTTTTCACTAAAATACAGAGCATCGACCCACCTTTCAATTGATGCATAAATCACAAAAATGATTTTTTTTCAGTTTTTCGAGAAAATCGTGGGCTAACCCATTGCCGAAAAAGTAGTATTTTCAAAACTATTTCCCACCCAATCAAAATGCACATCAAAAGAAAGGTATTTAAATGCTCTACCCACAACTGCAAACCAAAATGTTATACGATCTCTCTTTTCCGAAAAATTAGTCAAAAAGTAAAATTACAGAATTTCGACCCAGCTCATTACAAATTATCTTTCGGTTGCTCTATTTCCTCAACCAAGCCTCCAAACATGATGCGGTTTTCACTAAAATACAGAACATCGACCCACCTTTCAATTGATGCATAAATCACAAAAATGATTTTTTTTCAGTTTTTCGAGAAAATCGTGGGCTAACCCTTGCCGAAAAAAGTAGTATTTTCAAAACTATTTCCCACCCAATCAAAATGCACATCAAACGAAAGGTATTTAAATGCTCTACCCACAACTGCAAACCAAAATGTTATACGATCGCTCGTTTCCGAAAAATTAGTCAAAAAGTAAAATTACAGAATTTCGACCCAGCTCATCACAAATTATCTTTCGGTTGCTCTATTTCCTCAACCAAGCCTCCAAACATGATGCGGTTTTCACTAAAATACAGAGCATCGACCCACCTTTTAATTGATGCATAAATCTCAAAAATGATTTTTTTTTCAGTTTTCCGAGAAAATCGTGGGCTAACCCTTGCCGAAAAAGTAGTATTTTCAAAACTATTTCCCACCCAATCAAAATGCACATCAAAAGAAAGGTATTTAAATGCTCTACCCACAACTGCAAACCAAAATGTTATACGATCGCTCGTTTCCGAAAAATTAGTCAAAAAGTAAAATTACAGAATTTCGACCCAGCTCATCACAAATTATCTTTCGGTTGCTCTATTTCCTCAACCAAGCCTCCAAACATGATGCGGTTTTCACTAAAATACAGAGCATCGACCCACCTTTCAATTGATGCATAAATCACAAAAATGATTTTTTTTCAGTTTTTCGAGAAAATCGTGGGCTAACCCATTGCCGAAAAAAGTAGTATTTTCAAAACTATTTCCCACCCAATCAAAATGCACATCAAAAGAAAGGTATTTAAATGCTCTACCCACAACTGCAAACCAAAATGTTATACTATCTCTCTTTTCCGAAAAATTAGTCAAAAAGTAAAATTACAGAATTTCGACCCAGCTCATCACAAATTATCTTTCGGTTGCTCTATTTCCTCAACCAAGCCTCCAAACATGATGCGGTTGTCACTAAAATACAGAGCATCGACCCAGCTTTCAATTGATGCATAAATCACAAAAATGATTTTTTTTTCAGTTTTTCGAGAAAATCGTGGGCTAACCCTTGCCGAAAAAGTAGTATTTTCAAAACTATTTCCCACCCAATCAAAATGCACATCAAAAGAAAGGTATTTAAATGCTCTACCCACAACTGCAAACCAAAATGTTATACGATCGCTCGTTTCCGAAAAATTAGTCAAAAAGTAAAATTACAGAATTTCGACCCAGCTCATCACAAATTATCTTTCGGTTGCTCTATTTCCTCAACCAAGCCTCCAAACATGATGCGGTTTTCACTAAAATACAGAGCATCGACCCACCTTTCAATTGATGCATAAATCACAAAAATGATTTTTTTTTTAGTTTTTCGAGAAAATCGTGGGCTAACCCTTGCCGAAAAAAGTAGTATTTTCAAAACTATTTCCCACCCAATCAAAATGCACATCAAAAGAAAGGTATTTAAATGCTCTACCCACAACTGCAAACCAAAATGTTATACGATCGCTCGTTTCCGAAAAATTAGTCAAAAAGTAAAATTACAGAATTTCGACCCAGCTCATCACAAATTATCTTTCGGTTGCTCTATTTCCTCAACCAAGCCTCCAAACATAATGCGGTTTTCACTAAAATACAGAGCATCGACCCACCTCTCAATTGATGCATAAATCACAAAAATGATTTTTTTTCAGTTTTTCGAGAAAATCGTGGGCTAACCCTTGCCGAAAAAAGTAGTATTTTCAAAACTATTTCCCACCCAATTAAAATGCACATCAAAAGAAAGGTATCTAAATGCTCTACCCACAACTGCAAACCAAAATGTTATACGATCTCTCTTTTCCGAAAAATTAGACAAAAAGTAAAATTACAGAATTTCGACCCAGCTCATCACAAATTATCTTTCGGTTGCTCTATTTCCTCAACCAAGCCTCCAAACATGATGCGGTTTTCACTAAAATACAGAGCATCGACCCACCTTTCAATTGATGCATAAATCACAAAAATGATTTTTTTTCAGTTTTTCGAGAAAATCGTGGGCTAACCCTTGCCAAAAAAAGTAGTATTTTCAAAATTATTTCCCAACCAATCAAACTACACATGCCGAAAAAGTAGTATTTTCAAAACTATTTCCCACCCAATCAAAATGCACATCAAAAGAAAGGTATTTAAATGCTCTACCCACAACTGCAAACCAAAATGTTATACAATCGCTCGTTTCCGAAAAATTAGTCAAAAAGTAAAATTACAGAATTTCGACCCAGCTCATCACAAATTATCTTTCGGTTGCTCTATTTCCTCAACCAAGCCTCCAAACATGATGCGGTTTTCACTAAAATACAGAGCATCGACCCACCTTTCAATTGATGCATAAATCACAAAAATGATTTTTTTTTTCAGTTTTTCGAGAAAATCGTGGGCTAACCCTTGCCGAAAAAAGTAGTATTTTCAAAACTATTTCCCACCCAATCAAAATGCACACCAAAAGAAAGGTATTTAAATGCTCTACCCACAACTGCAAACCAAAATGTTATACGATCGCTCGTTTCCGAAAAATTAGTCAAAAAGTAAAATTACAGAATTTCAAAACTATTTCCCACCCAATCAAAATGCACATCAAAAGAAAGGTATTTAAATGCTCTACCCACAACTGCAAACCAAAATGTTATACTATCGCTCGTTTCCGAAAAATTAGTCAAAAAGTAAAATTACAGAATTTCGACCCAGCTCATCACAAATTATCTTTCGGTTGCTCTATTTCCTCAACAAAGCCTCCAAACATGATACGGTTTTCACTAAAATACAGAGCATCGACCCACCTTTCAATTGATGCATAAATCACAAAAATGATTTTTTTTCAGTTTTTCGAGAAAATCGTTTGCTAACCCTTGCCGAAAAAAGTAGTATTTTCAAAACTATTTCCCACCCAATCAAAATGCACATCAAAAGAAAGGTATTTAAATGCTCTACCCACAACTGCAAACCAAAATGTTATACGATCGCACGTTTCCGAAAAATTAGTCAAAAAGTAAAATTACAGAATTTCGACCCAGCTCATCACAAATTATCTTTCGGTTGCTCTATTTCCTCAACCAAGCCTCCAAACATAATGCGGTTTTCACTAAAATACAGAGCATCGACCCACCTCTCAATTGATGCATAAATCACAAAAATGATTTTTTTTTCAGTTTTTCGAGAAAATCGTGGGCTAATCCTTGCCAAAAAAAGTAGTATTTTCAAAATTATTTCCCAACCAATCAAACTACACATGCCGAAAAAGTAGTATTTTCAAAACTATTTCCCACCCAAACAAAATGCACATCAAAAGAAAGGTATTTAAATGCTCTACCCACAACTGCAAACCAAAATGTTATACGATCGCTCGTTTCCGAAAAATTAGTCAAAAAGTAAAATTACAGAATTTCGACCCAGCTCATCACAAATTATCTTTCGGTTGCTCTATTTCCTCAACCAAGCCTCCAAACATGATGCGGTTTTCACTAAAATACAGAGCATCGACCCACCTTTCAATTGATGCATAAATCACAAAAATCATTTTTTTTCAGTTTTTCGAGAAAATCGTGGGCTAACCCTTGCCGAAAAAAGTAGTATTTTCAAAACTATTTCCCACCCAATCAAATGCACATCAAAAGAAAGGTATTTAAATGCTCTACCCACAACTGCATACCAAAATGTTATACGATCTCTCTTTTCCGAAAAATTAGTCAAAAAGTAAAATTACAGAATTTCGACCCAGCTCATCACAAATTATCTTTCGGTTGCTCTATTTCCTCAACCAAGCCTCCAAACATGATGCGGTTTTCACTAAAATACAGAGCATCGACCCACCTTTCAATTGATGCATAAATCACAAAAATGATTTTTTTTTCAGTTTTTCGAGAAAATCGTGGGCTAACCCTTGCCGAAAAAAGTAGTATTTTCAAAACTATTTCCCACCCAATCAAAATGCACATCAAAAGAAAGGTATTTAAATGCTCTACCCACAACTGCAAACCAAAATGTTATACGATCGCTCGTTTCCGAAAAATTAGTCAAAAAGTAAAATTACAGAATTTCAAAACTATTTCCCACCCAATCAAAATGCACATCAAAAGAAAGGTATTTAAATGCTCTACCCACAACTGCAAACCAAAATGTTATACGATCGCTCGTTTCCGAAAAATTAGTCAAAAAGTAAAATTACAGAATTTCGACCCAGCTCATCACAAATTATCTTTCGGTTGCTCTATTTCCTCAACCAAGCCTCCAAACATGATACGGTTTTCACTAAAATACAGAGCATCGACCCACCTTTCAATTGATGCATAAATCACAAAAATGATTTTTTTTTCAGTTTTTCGAGAAAATCGTTTGCTAACCCTTGCCGAAAAAAGTAGTATTTTCAAAACTATTTCCCACCCAATCAAAATGCACATCAAAAGAAAGGTATTTAAATGCTCTACCCACAACTGCAAACCAAAATGTTATACGATCGCTCGTTTCCGAAAAATTAGTCAAAAAGTAAAATTACAGAATTTCGACCCAGCTCATCACAAATTATCTTTCGGTTGCTCTATTTCCTCAACCAAGCCTCCAAACATGATGCGGTTTTCACTAAAATACAGAGCATCGACCCACCTTTCAATTGATGCATAAATCACAAAAATGATTTTTTTTTCAGTTTTTCCAGAAAATCGTGGGCTAACCCTTGCCGAAAAAAGTAGCATTTTCAAATCTATTTCCCACCCAATCAAAATGCACATCAAAAGAAAGGTATTTAAATGCTCTACCCCCACAACTGCAAACCAAAATGTTATACGATCGCTCGTTTCCGAAAAATTAGTCAAAAAGTAAAATTACAGAATTTCGACCCAGCTCATCACAAATTATCTTTCGGTTGCTCTATTTCCTCAACCAAGCCTCCAAACATGATGCGGTTTTCACTAAAATACAGAGCATCGACCCACCTTTCAATTGATGCATAAATCACAAAAATGATTTTTTTCAGTTTTTCGAGAAAATCGTGGGCTAACCCTTGCCGAAAAAAGTAGTATTTTCAAAACTATTTCCCACCAATCAAATGCACATCAAAAGAAAGGTATTTAAATGCTCTACCCACAACTGCAAACCAAAATGTTATACGATCGCTCGTTTCCGAAAAATTAGTCAAAAAGTAAAATTACAGAATTTCGACCCAGCTCATCACAAATTATCTTTCGGTTGCTCTATTTCCTCAACCAAGCCTCCAAACATGATGCGGTTTTTCACTAAAATACAGAGCATCGAACCCACCTTTCAATTGATGCATAAATCACAAAAATGATTTTTTTTTTCAGTTTTTCGAGAAAATCGTGGCTAACCCTTGCCAAAAAAAGTAGTATTTTCAAAATTATTTCCCAACCAATCAAACTACACATGCCGAAAAAAGTAGTATTTTCAAAACTATTTCCCACCCAATCAAAATGCACATCAAAAGAAAGGTATTTAAATGCTCTACCCACAACTGCAAACCAAAATGTTATACAATCGCTCGTTTCCCGAAAAATTAGTCAAAAAGTAAAATTACAGAATTTCGACCCAGCTCATCACAAATTATCTTTCGGTTGCTCTATTTCCTCAACCAAGCCTCCAAACATGATGCGGTTTTCACTAAAATACAGAGCATTCGACCCACCTTTCAATTGATGCATAAATCACAAAAATGATTTTTTTTCAGTTTTTCGAGAAAATCGTGGCTAACCCTTGCCGAAAAAAGTAGTATTTTCAAAACTATTTCCCACCCAATCAAAATGCACATCAAAAGAAAGGTATTTAAATGCTCTACCCACAACTGCAAACCAAAATGTTATACGATCGCTCGTTTCCGAAAAATTAGTCAAAAAGTAAAATTACTGAATTTTAAAACTATTTCCCACCCAATCAAAATGCACATCAAAAGAAAGGTATTTAAATGCTCTACCCCACAACTGCAAACCAAAATGTTATACGATCGCTCGTTTCCGAAAAATTAGTCAAAAAGTAAAATTACAGAATTTCGACCCAGCTCATCACAAATTATCTTTCGGTTGCTCTATTTCCTCAACAAAGCCTCCAAACATGATACGGTTTTCACTAAAATACAGAGCATCGACCCACCTTTCAATTGATGCATTAAATCACAAAAATGATTTTTATTCAGTTTTTTCGAGAAAATCGTTTGCTAACCCTTGCCGAAAAAAGTAGTATTTTCAAAACTATTTCCCACCCAATCAAAATGCACATCAAAAGAAAGGTATTTAAATGCTCTACCCACAACTGCAAACCAAAATGTTATACGATCGCACGTTTCCGAAAAATTAGTCAAAAAGTAAAATTACAGAATTTCGACCCAGCTCATCACAAATTATCTTTCGGTTGCTCTATTTCCTCAACCAAGCCTCCAAACATGATGCGGTTTTCACTAAAATACAGAGCATCGACCCACCTTTCAATTGATGCATAAATCACAAAAATGATTTTTTTTTTTCAGTTTTTCGAGAAAATCGTGGGCTAACCCTTGCCGAAAAAAGTAGTATTTTCAAAACTATTTCCCACCCAATCAAAATGCACATCAAAAGAAAGATATTTAAATGCTCTACCCACAACTGCAAACCAAAATGTTATACGATCGCTCGTTTCCGAAAAATTAGTCAAAAAGTAAAATTACAGAATTTCGACCCAGCTCATCACAAATTATCTTTCGGTTGCTCTATTTCCTCAACCAAGCCTCCAAACATAATGCGGTTTTCACTAAAATACAGAGCATCGACCCACCTCTCAATTGATGCATAAATCACAAAAATGATTTTTTTTCAGTTTTTCGAGAAAATCGTGGGCTAACCCTTGCCAAAAAAAGTAGTATTTTCAAAATTATTTCCCAACCAATCAAACTACACATGCCGAAAAAGTAGTATTTTCAAAACTATTTCCCACCCAAACAAAATGCATATCAAAGAAAGGTATTTAAATGCTCTACCCCACAACTGCAAACCAAAATGTTATACGATCGCTCGTTTCCGAAAAAATTAGTCAAAAGTAAAATTACAGAATTTCGACCCAGCTCATCACAAATTATCTTTCGGTTGCTCTATTTCCTCAACCAAGCCTCCAAACATGATGCGGTTTTCACTAAAATACAGAGCATCGACCCACCTTTCAATTGATGCATAAATCACAAAAATGATTTTTTTTCAGTTTTTCGAGAAAATCGTGGGCTAACCCCTTGCCGAAAAAAGTAGTATTTTCAAAACTATTTCCCACCCAATCAAATGCACATCAAAAGAAAGGTATTTAAATGCTCTACCCACAACTGCATACCAAAATGTTATACGATCTCTCTTTTCCGAAAAATTAGTCAAAAAGTAAAATTACAGAATTTCGACCCAGCTCATCACAAATTATCTTTCGGTTGCACTATTTCCTCAACCAAGCCTCCAAACCATGATGCGGTTTTCACTAAAATACAGAGCATCGACCCACCTTTCAATTGATGCATAAATCACAAAAATGATTTTTTTTCAGTTTTTCGAGAAAATCGTGGGCTAAACCCTTGCCGAAAAAAGTAGTATTTTCAAAACTATTTCCCACCCAATCAAAATGCACATCAAAAGAAAGGTATTTAAATGCTCTACCCCACAACTGCAAACCAAAATGTTATACGATCGCTCGTTTCCGAAAAATTAGTCAAAAAGTAAATTACAGAATTTCAAAACTATTTCCCACCCAATCAAAATGCACATCAAAAAAAAGGTATTTAAATGCTCTACCCACAACTGCAAACCAAAATGTTATACGATCGCTCGTTTCCGAAAAAATTAGTCAAAAAGTAAAATTACAGAATTTCGACCCAGCTCATCACAAATTATCTTTCGGTTGCTCTATTTCCTCAACCAAGCCTCCAAACATGATACGGTTTTCACTAAAATACAGAGCATCGACGCCACCTTTCAATTGATGCATAAATCACAAAAATGATTTTTTTTTCAGTTTTTCGAGAAAATCGTGGGCTAACCCTTGCCGAAAAAAGTAGTATTTTCAAAACTATTTCCCACCCAATCAAAATGCACATCAAAAGAAAGGTATTTAAATGCTCTACCCACAACTGCACACCAAAATGTTATACGATCGCTCGTTTCCGAAAAATTAGTCAAAAAGTAAAATTACAGAATTTCGACCCAGCTCATCACAAATTATCTTTCGGTTGCTCTATTTCCTCAACCAAGCCTCCAAACATGATGCGGTTTTCACTAAAATACAGAGCATCGACCCACCTTTCAATTGATGCATAAATCACAAAAATGATTTTTTTTCAGTTTTTTCGAGAAAATCGTGGGCTAACCCTTGCCGAAAAAAGTAGTATTTTCAAAACTATTTCCCACCCAATCAAAATGCACATCAAAGAAAGGTATTTAAATGTTCTACCAACAACTGCAAACCAAAATGTTATACGATCGCTCGTTTCCGAAAAATTAGTCAAAAAGTAAAATTACAGAATTTCGACCCAGCTCATCACAAATTATCTTTCGGTTGCTCTATTTCCTCAACCAAGCCTCCAAACATGATGCGGTCACTAAAATACAGAGCATCGACCCACCTTTCAATTGATGCATAAATCACAAAAATGATTTTTTTTTCAGTTTTTCGAGAAAATCGGGGGCTAACCCTTGCCGAAAAAAGTAGTATTTTCAAAACTATTTCCCACACCCAATCAAAATGCACATCAAAAGAAAGGTATTTGAATGCTCTACCCACAACTGCAAACCAAAATGTTATACGATCGCTCGTTTCCGAAAAATTAGTCAAAAAAGTAAAATTACAGAATTTCGACCCAGCTCATCACAAATTACTTTCGGTTGCTCTATTTCCTCAACCAAGCCTCCAAACATGATGCGGTTTTCACTAAAATACAGAGCATCGACCCACCTTTCAATTGATGCATTAATCACAAAAATGATTTTTTTCAGTTTTTCGAGAAAATCGTGGGCTAACCCTTGCTGAAAAAAGTAGTATTTTCAAAACTATTTCCCACCCAATCAAAATGCACATCAAAAGAAAGGTATTTAAATGTTCTACCCACAACTGCAAACCAAAATGTTATACGATCGCTCGTTTCCGAAAAATTAGTCAAAAAGTAAAATTACAGAATTTCGACCCAGCTCATCACAAATTATCTTTCGGTTGCTCTATTTCCTCAACCAAGCCTCCAAACATGATGCGGTTTTCACTAAAATACAGAGCATCGACCCACCTTTCAATTGATGCATAAATCACAAAAATGATTTTTTTTTCAATTTTTCCAGAAAATCGTGGGCTAACCCTTGCCGAAAAAAGTAGCATTTTTAAATCTATTTCCCACCCAATCAAAATGCACATCAAAAGAAAGGTATTTAAATGCTCTACCCACAACTGCAAACCAAAATGTTATACGATCGCTCGTTTCCGAAAAATTAGTCAAAAAGTAAAATTACAGAATTTCGACCCAGCTCATCACAAATTATCTTTCGGTTGCTCTATTTCCTCAACCAAGCCTCCAAACATGATGCGGTTTTCACTAAAATACAGAGCATCGACCCACCTTTCAATTGATGCATAAATCTCAAAAATGATTTTTTTTCAGTTTTTTGAGAAAATCGTGGGCTAACCCTTGCCGAAAAAAGTAGTATTTTCAAAACTATTTCCCACACAATCAAAATGCACATCAAAAGAAAGGTATTTAAATGCTCTACCCACAACTGCAAACCAAAATGTTATACGATCGCTCGTTTCCGAAAACTTAGTCAAAAAGTAAAATTACAGAATTTCGACCCAGCTCATCACAAATTATCTTTCGGTTGCTCTATTTCCTCAACCAAGCCTCCAAACATGATGCGGTCACTAAAATACAGAGCATCGACCCACCTTTCAATTGATGCATAAATCACAAAAATGATTTTTTTTCAGTTTTTCGAGAAAATCGTGGGCTAACCCTTGCCGAAAAAAGTAGTATTTTCAAAACTATTTCCCACCCAATCAAAATGCACATCAAAAGAAAGGTATTTAAATGCTCTACCCACAACTGCAAACCAAAATGTTATACGATCGCTCGTTTCCGAAAAATTAGTCAAAAAGTAAAATTACAGAATTTCGACCCAGCTCATCACAAATTATCTTTCGGTTGCTCTATTTCCTCAACCAAGCCTCCAAACATGATGCGGTTTTCACTAAAATACAGAGCATCGACCCACCTTTCAATTGATGCATAAATCACAAAAATGATTTTTTTTTTCAGTTTTTCCAGAAAATCGTGGGCTAACCCTTGCCGAAAAAAGTAGTATTTTCAAAACTATTTCCCACCCAATCAAAATGCACATCAAAAGAAAGGTATTTAAATGTTCTACCCACAACTGCAAACCAAAATGTTATACGATCGCTCGTTTCCGAAAAATTAGTCAAAAAGTAAAATTACAGAATTTCGACCCAGCTCATCACAAATTATCTTTCGGTTGCTCTATTTCCTCAACCAAGCCTCCAAACATGATGCGGTCACTAAAATACAGAGCATCGACCCACCTTTCAATTGATGCATAAATCACAAAAATGATTTTTTTTCAGTTTTTCGAGAAAATCGGGGGCTAACCCTTGCCGAAAAAAGTAGTATTTTCAAAACTATTTCCCACCCAATCAAAATGCACATCAAAAGAAAGGTATTTGAATGCTCTACCCACAACTGCAAACCAAAATGTTATACGATCGCTCGTTTCCGAAAAATTAGTCAAAAAGTAAAATTACAGAATTTCGACCCAGCTCATCACAAATTATGTTTCGGTTGCTCTATTTCCTCAACCAAGCCTCCAAACATGATGCGGTTTTCACTAAAATACAGAGCATCGACCCACCTTTCAATTGATGCATTAATCACAAAAATGATTTTTTTCAGTTTTTCGAGAAAATCGTGGGCTAACCCTTGCTGAAAAAAGTAGTATTTTCAAAACTATTTCCCACCCAATCAAAATGCACATCAAAAGAAAGGTATTTAAATGTTCTACCCACAACTGCAAACCAAAATGTTATACGATCGCTCGTTTCCGAAAAATTAGTCAAAAAGTAAAATTACAGAATTTCGACCCAGCTCATCACAAATTATCTTTCGGTTGCTCTATTTCCTCTACCAAGCCTCCAAACATGATGCGGTTTTCACTAAAATACAGAGCATCGACCCACCTTTCAATTGATGCATAAATCTCAAAAATGATTTTTTTTCAGTTTTTCGAGAAAATCGTGGGCTAACCCTTGCCGAAAAAGTAGTATTTTCAAAACTATTTCCCACCCAATCAAAATGCACATCAAAAGAAAGGTATTTAAATGCTCTACCCACAACTGCAAACCAAAATGTTATACGATCGCTCGTTTCCGAAAACTTAGTCAAAAAGTAAAATTACAGAATTTCGACCCAGCTCATCACAAATTATCTTTCGGTTGCTCTATTTCCTCAACCAAGCCTCCAAACATGATGCGGTCACTAAAATACAGAGCATCGACCCACCTTTCAATTGATGCATAAATCACAAAAATGATTTTTTTTCAGTTTTTCGAGAAAATCGTGGGCTAACCCTTGCCGAAAAAAGTAGTATTTTCAAAACTATTTCCCACCCAATCAAAATGCACATCAAAAGAAAGGTATTTAAATGCTCTACCCACAACTGCAAACCAAAATGTTATACGATCGCTCGTTTCCGAAAAATTAGTCAAAAAGTAAAATTACAGAATTTCGACCCAGCTCATCACAAATTATCTTTCGGTTGCTCTATTTCCTCAACCAAGCCTCCAAACATGATGCGGTTTTCACTAAAATACAGAGCATCGACCCACCTTTCAATTGATGCATAAATCTCAAAAATGATTTTTTTTTCAGTTTTTCGAGAAAATCTTGGGCTAACCCTTGCCGAAAAAAGTAGTATTTTCAAAACTATTTCCCACCCAATCAAAATGCACATCAAAAGAAAGGTATTTAAATGCTCTACCCACAACTGCAAACCAAAATGTTATACGATCGCTCGTTTCCGAAAAAATTAGTCAAAAAGTAAAATTACAGAATTTCGACCCAGCTCATCACAAATTATCTTTCGGTTGCTCTATTTCCTCAACGAAGCCTCCAAACATGATGCGGTTGTCACTAAAATACAGTGCATCGACCCAGCTTTCAATTGATGTATAAATCACAAAAATGATTTTTTTTCAGTTTTTCGAGAAAATCGTGGGCTAACCCTTGCCGAAAAAAGTAGTATTTTCAAAACTATTTCCCACCCAATCAAAATGCACATCAAAAGAAAGGTATTTAAATGCTCTACCCACAACTGCAAACCAAAATGTTATACGATCGCTCGTTTCCGAAAAATTAATCAAAAAGTAAAATTACAGAATTTCGACCCAGCTCATCACAAATTATCTTTCGGTTGCTCTATTTCCTCAACCAAGCCTCCAAACATGATGCGGTTGTCACTAAAATACAGAGCATCGACCCAGCTTTCAATTGATGCATAAATCACAAAAATGATTTTTTTTCAGTTTTTCGAGAAAATCGTGGGCTAACCCTTGCCGAAAAAAGTAGTATTTTCAAAACTATTTCCCACCCAATCAAAATGCACATCAAAAGAAAGGTATTTAAATGCTCTACCCACAACTGCAAACCAAAATGTTATACGATCGCTCGTTTCCGAAAAATTAGTCAAAAAGTAAAATTACAGAATTTCGACCCAGCTCATCACAAATTATCTTTCGGTTGCTCTATTTCCTCAACCAAGCCTCCAAACATGATGCGGTTTCCACTAAAATACAGAGCATCGACCCACCTTTCAATTGATGCATAAATCTCAAAAATGATTTTTTTTCAGTTTTTCGAGAAAATCGTGGGCTTACCCATTGCCGAAAAAGTAGCATTTTCAAATCTATTTCCCACCCAATCAAAATGCACATCAAAAGAAAGGTATTTAAATGCTCTACCCACAACTGCAAACCAAAATGTTATACGATCTCTCGTTTCCGAAAAATTAGTCAAAAAGTAAAATTACAGAATTTCGACCCAGCTCATCACAAATTATCTTTCGGTTGCTCTATTTCCTCAACCAAGCCTCCAAACATGATGCGGTTTTCACTAAAATACAGAGCATCGACCCACCTTTCAATTGATGCATAAATCACAAAAATGATTTTTTTTTCAGTTTTTCGAGAAAATCGTGGGCTAACCCTTGCCGAAAAAAGTAGTATTTTCAAAACTATTTGCCACCCAATCAAAATGCACATCAAAAGAAAGGTATTTAAATGCTCTACCCACAACTGCAAACCAAAATGTTATACGATCGCTCGTTTCCGAAAAATTAGTCAAAAAGTAAAATTACAGAATTTCGACCCAGCTCATCACAAATTATCTTTCGGTTGCTCTATTTCCTCAACCAAGCCTCCAAACATGATGCGGTTTTCACTAAAATACAGAGCATCGACCCACCTTTCAATTGATGCATAAATCACAAAAATGATTTTTTTCAGTTTTTCCAGAAAATCGTGGGCTAACCCTTGCCGAAAAAAGTAGTATTTTCAAAACTATTTCCCACCCAATCAAAATGCACATCAAAAGAAAGGTATTTAAATGCTCTACCCACAACTGCAAACCAAAATGTTATACGATCTCTCTTTTCCGAAAAATTAGTCAAAAAGTAAAATTACAGAATTTCGACCCAGCTCATCACAAATTATCTTTCGGTTGCTCTATTTCCTCAACCAAGCCTCCAAACATGATGCGGTTTTCACTAAAATACAGAGCATCGACCCACCTTTCAATTGATGCATAAATCACAAAAATGATTTTTTTTCAGTTTTTCGAGAAAATCGTGGGCTAACCCATTGCCGAAAAAGTAGCATTTTCAAATCTATTTCCCACCCAATCAAAATGCACATCAAAAAAAAGGTATTTAAATGCTCTACCCACAACTGCAAACCAAAATGTTATACGATCGCTCGTTTCCGAAAAATTAGTCAATAAGTAAAATTACAGAATTTCGACCCAGCTCATCACAAATTATCTTTCGGTTGCTCTATTTCCTCAACCAAGCCTCCAAACATGATGCGGTTGTCACTAAAATACAGAGCATCGACCCAGCTTTCAATTGATGCATAAATCACAAAAATGATTTTTTTTCAGTTTTTCGAGAAAATCGTGGGCTAACCCTTGCCGAAAAAAGTAGTATTTTCAAAACTATTTCCCACCCAATCAAAATGCACATCAAAAGAAAGGTATTTAAATGCTCTACCCACAACTGCAAACCAAAATGTTAAACGATCGCTTGTTTCCGAAAAATTAGTCAAAAAGTAAAATTACAGAATTTCGACCCAGCTCATCACAAATTATCTTTCGGTTGCTCTATTTCCTCAACCAAGCCTCCAAACATGATGCGGTTTCCACTAAAATACAGAGCATCGACCCACCTTTCAATTGATGCATAAATCTCAAAAATGATTTTTTTTCAGTTTTTCGAGAAATTCGTGGGCTTACCCATTGCCGAAAAAGTAGCATTTTCAAATCTATTTCCCACCCAATCAAAATGCACATCAAAAGAAAGGTATTTAAATGCTCTACCCACAACTGCAAACCAAAATGTTATACAATCGCTCGTTTCCGAAAAATTAGTCAAAAAGTAAAATTACAGAATTTCGACCCAGCTCATCACAAATTATCTTTCGGTTGCTCTATTTCCTCAACCAAGCCTCCAAACATGATGCGGTTTTCACTAAAATACAGAGCATCGACCCACCTTTCAATTGATGCATAAATCACAAAAATGATTTTTTTTCAGTTTTTCGAGAAAATCGTGGGCTAACCCTTGCCGCAAAAAGTAGTATTTTCAAAACTATTTGCCACCCAATCAAAATGCACATCAAAAGAAAGGTATTTAAATGCTCTACCCACAACTGCAAACCAAAATGTTATACGATCGCTCGTTTCCGAAAAATTAGTCAAAAAGTAAAATTACAGAATTTCGACCCAGCTCATCACAAATTATCTTTCGGTTGCTCTATTTCCTCAACCAAGCCTCCAAACATGATGCGGTTTTCACTAAAATACAGAGCATCGACCCACCTTTCAATTGATGCATAAATCACAAAAATGATTTTTTTCAGTTTTTCCAGAAAATCGTGGGCTAACCCTTGCCGAAAAAAGTAGTATTTTCAAAACTATTTCCCACCCAATCAAAATGCACATCAAAAGAAAGGTATTTAAATGCTCTACCCACAACTGCAAACCAAAATGTTATACGATCTCTCTTTTCCGAAAAATTAGTCAAAAAGTAAAATTACAGAATTTCGACCCAGCTCATCACAAATTATCTTTCGGTTGCTCTATTTCCTCAACCAAGCCTCCAAACATGATGCGGTTTTCACTAAAATACAGAGCATCGACCCACCTTTCAATTGATGCATAAATCACAAAAATGATTTTTTTTCAGTTTTTCGAGAAAATCGTGGGCTAACCCATTGCCGAAAAAGTAGCATTTTCAAATCTATTTCCCACCCAATCAAAATGCACATCAAAAAAAAGGTATTTAAATGCTCTACCCACAACTGCAAACCAAAATGTTATACGATCGCTCGTTTCCGAAAAATTAGTCAAAAAGTAAAATTACAGAATTTCGACCCAGCTCATCACAAATTATCTTTCGGTTGCTCTATTTCCTCAACCAAGCCTCCAAACATGATGCGGTTTTCACTAAAATACAGAGCATCGACCCACCTTTCAATTGATGCATAAATCACAAAAATGATTTTTTTTCAGTTTTTCGAGAAAATCGTGGGCTAACCCATTGCCGAAAAAGTAGTATTTTCAAAACTATTTCCCACCCAATCAAAATGCACATCAAAAGAAAGGTATTTAAATGCTCTACCCACAACTGCAAACCAAAATGTTATACGATCGCTCGTTTCCGAAAAATTAGTCAAAAAGTAAAATTACAGAATTTCGACCCAGCTCATCACAAATTATCTTTCGGTTGCTCTATTTCCTCAACCAAGTCTCCAAACATGATGCGGTTTTCACTAAAATACAGAGCATCGACCCACCTTTCAATTGATGCATAAATCTCAAAAATGATTTTTTTTCAGTTTTTCGAGAAAATCGTGGGCTAACCCTTGCCGAAAAAGTAGTATTTTCAAAACTATTTCCCACCCAATCAAAATGCACATCAAAAGAAAGGTATTTAAATGCTCTACCCACAACTGCAAACCAAAATGTTATACGATCGCTCGTTTCCGAAAAGTTAGTCAAAAAGTAAAATTACAGAATTTCGACCCAGCTCATCACAAATTATCTTTCGGTTGCTCTATTTCCTCAACCAAGCCTCCAAACATGATGCGGTTTTCACTAAAATACAGAGCATCGACCCACCTTTCAATTGATGCATAAATCTCAAAAATGATTTTTTTTTCAGTTTTTCGAGAAAATCGTGGGCTAACCCTTGCCGAAAAAGTAGTATTTTCAAAACTATTTCCCACCCAATCAAAATGCACATCAAAAGAAAGGTATTTAAATGCTCTACCCACAACTGCAAACCAAAATGTTATACGATCGCTCGTTTCCGAAAAATTAGTCAAAAAGTAAAATTACAGAATTTCGACCCAGCTCATCACAAATTATCTTTCGGTTGCTCTATTTCCTCAACCAAGCCTCCAAACATGATGCGGTTTTCACTAAAATACAGAGCATCGACCCACCTTTCAATTGATGCATAAATCACAAAAATGATTTTTTTTTCAGTTTTTCGAGAAAATCGTGGGCTAACCCTTGCCGAAAAAAGTAGTATTTTCAAAACTATTTCCCACCCAATCAAAATGCACATCAAAAGAAAGGTATTTAAATTCTCTACCCACAACTGCAAACCAAAATGTTATACGATCGCTCGTTTCCGAAAAATTAGTCAAAAAGTAAAATTACAGAATTTCGACCCAGCTCATCACAAATTATCTTTCGGTTGCTCTATTTCCTCTACCAAGCCTCCAAACATGATGCGGTTTTCACTAAAATACAGAGCATCGACCCACCTTTCAATTGATGCATAAATCACAAAAATGATTTTTTTTCAGTTTTTCGAGAAAATCGTGGGCTAACCCTTGCCGAAAAAAGTAGTATTTTCAAAACTATTTCCCACCCAATCAAAATGCACATCAAAAGAAAGGTATTTAAATGCTCTACCCACAACTGCAAACCAAAATGTTATACGATCGCTCGTTTCCGAAAAATTAGTCAAAAAGTAAAATTACAGAATTTCGACTCAGCTCATCACAAATTATCTTTCGGTTGCTCTATTTCCTCAACCAAGCCTCCAAACATGATGCGGTTTTCACTAAAATACAGAGCATCGACCCACCTTTCAATTGGTGTATAAATCACAAAAATGATTTTTTTTCAGTTTTTCGAGAAAATCGTGGGCTAACCCTTGCCGAAAAAAGTAGTATTTTCAAAACTATTTCCCACCCAATCAAAATGCACATCAAAAGAAAGGTATTTAAATGCTCTACCCACAACTGCAAACCAAAATGTTATACGATCTCTCTTTTCCGAAAAATTAGTCAAAAAGTAAAATTACAGAATTTCGACCCAGCTCATCACAAATTATCTTTCGGTTGCTCTATTTCCTCAACCAAGCCTCCAAACATGATGCGGTTTTCACTAAAATACAGAGCATCGACCCACCTTTCAATTGATGCATAAATCACAAAAATGATTTTTTTTCAGTTTTTCGAGAAAATCGTGGGCTAACCCTTGCCGAAAAAAGTAGTATTTTCAAAACTATTTCCCACCCAATCAAAATGCACATCAAAAGAAAGGTATTTAAATGCTCTACCCACAACTGCAAACCAAAATGTTATACGATCTCTCTTTTCCGAAAAATTAGTCAAAAAGTAAAATTACAGAATTTCGACCCAGCTCATCACAGATTATCTTTCGGTGGCTCTATTTCCTCAACCAAGCCTCCAAACATGATGCGGTTTTCACTAAAATACAGAGCATCGACCCACCTTTCAATTGATGCATAAATCACAAAAATGATTTTTTTTCAGTTTTTCTAGAAAATCGTGGGCTAACCCATTGCCGAAAAAGTAGTATTTTCAAAACTATTTCCCACCCAATCAAAATGCACATCAAAAGAAAGGTATTTAAATGCTCTACCCACAACTGCAAACCAAAATGTTATACAATCGCTCGTTTCCGAAAAATTAGTCAAAAAGTAAAATTGCAGAATTTCGACCCAGCTCATCACAAATTATCTTTCGGTTGCTCTATTTCCTCAACCAAGCCTCCAAACATGATGCGGTTGTCACTAAAATACAGAGCATCGACCCACCTTTCAATTGATGCATAAATCTCAAAAATGATTTTTTTTCAGTTTTTCGAGAAAATCGTGGGCTAACCCTTGCCGAAAAAAGTAGTATTTTCAAAACTATTTCCCACCCAATCAAAATGCACATCAAAAGAAAGGTATTTAAATGCTCTACCCACAACTGCAAACCAAAATGTTATACGATCGCTCGTTTCCGAAAAATTAGTCAAAAAGTAAAATTACAGAATTTCGACCCAGCTCATCACAAATTATCTTTCGGTTGCTCTATTTCCTCAACCAAGCCTCCAAACATGATGCGGTTTTCACTAAAATACAGAGCATCGACCCACCTTTCAATTGATGCATAAATCACAAAAATGATTTTTTTTCAGTTTTTCGAGAAAATCGTGGGCCAACCCTTGCCGAAAAAAGTAGTATTTTCAAAACTATTTCCCACCCAATCAAAATGCACATCAAAAGAAAGGTATTTAAATGCTCTACCCACAACTGCAAACCAAAATGTTATACGATCTCTCTTTTCCGAAAAATTAGTCAAAAAGTAAAATTACAGAATTTCGACCCAGCTCATCACAAATTATCTTTCGGTTGTTTTCAAATCTATTTCCCACCCAATCAAAATGCACATCAAAAGAAAGGTATTTAAATGCTCTACCCACAACTGCAAACCAAAATGTTATACGATCGCTCGTTTCCGAAAAATTAGTCAAAAAGTAAAATTACAGAATTTCGACCCAGCTCATCACAAATTATCTTTCGGTTGCTCTATTTCCTCAACCAAGCCTCCAAACATGATGCGGTTTTCACTAAAATACAGAGCATCGACCCACCTTTCAATTGATGCATAAATCACAAAAATGATTTATTTTCAGTTTTTCGAGAAAATCGTGGGCTAACCCTTGCCGAAAAAAGTAGTATTTTCAAAACTATTTCCCACCCAATCAAAATGCACATCAAAAGAAAGGTATTTAAATGCTCTACCCACAACTGCAAACCAAAATGTTATACGATCTCTCTTTTCCGAAAACTTAGTCAAAAAGTAAAATTACAGAATTTCGACCCAGCTCATCACAAATTATCTTTCGGTTGCTCTATTTCCTCAACCAAGCCTCCAACCATGAAGCGGTCACTAAAATACAGAGCATCGACCCACCTTTCAATTGATGCATAAATCACAAAAATGATTTTTTTTCAGTTTTTCGAGAAAATCGTGGGCTAACCCTTGCCGAAAAAAGTAGTATTTTCAAAACTATTTCCCACCCAATCAAAATGCACATCAAAAGAAAGGTATTTAAATGCTCTACCCACAACTGCAAACCAAAATGTTATACGATCGCTCGTTTCCGAAAAATTAGTCAAAAAGTAAAATTACAGAATATCGACCCAGCTCATCACAAATTATCTTTCGGTTGCTCTATTTCCTCAACCAAGCCTCCAAACATGATGCGGTTTTCACTAAAATACAGAGCATCGACCCACCTTTCAATTGATGCATAAATCACAAAAATGATTTTTTTTTCAGTTTTTCGAGAAAATCGTGGGCTAACCCTTGCCGAAAAAAGTAGTATTTTCAAAACTATTTCCCACCCAATCAAAATGCACATCAAAAGAAAGGTATTTAAATGCTCTACCCACAACTGCAAACCAAAATGTTATACGATCGCTCGTTTCCGAAAAATTAGTCAAAAAGTAAAATTACAGAATTTCGACCCAGCTCATCACAAATTATCTTTCGGTTGCTCTATTTCCTCAACCAAGCCTCCAAACATGATGCGGTTTTCACTAAAATACAGAGCATCGACCCACCTTTCAATTGATGCATAAATCACAAAAATGATTTTTTTTCAGTTTTTCGAGAAAATCGTGGGCTAACCCTTGCCGAAAAAAGTAGTATTTTCAAAACTATTTCCCACCCAATCAAAATGCACATCAAAAGAAAGGTATTTAAATGCTCTACCCACAACTGCAAACCAAAATGTTATACGATCGCTCGTTTCCGAAAAATTAGTCAAAAAGTAAAATTACAGAATTTCGACCCAGCTCATCACAAATTATCTTTCGGTTGCTCTATTTCCTCAACCAAGCCTCCAAACATGATGCGGTTTTCACTAAAATACAGAGCATCGACCCACCTTTCAATTGATGCATAAATCACAAAAATGATTTTTTTTCAGTTTTTCGAGAAAATCGTGGGCTAACCCTTGCCGAAAAAAGTAGTATTTTCAAAACTATTTCCCAACCAATCAAAATGCACATCAAAAGAAAGGTATTTAAATGCTCTACCCACAACTGCAAACCAAAATGTTATACGATCGCTCGTTTCCGAAAAATTAGTCAAAAAGTAAAATTACAGAATTTCGACCCAGCTCATCACAAATTATCTTTCGGTTGCTCTATCTCCTCAACCAAGCCTCCAAACATGATGCGGTTTTCACTAAAATACAGAGCATCGACCCACCTTTCAATTGATGCATAAATCACAAAAATGATTTTTTTTCAGTTTTTCGAGAAAATCGTGGGCTAACCCTTGCCGAAAAAAGTAGTATTTTCAAAACTATTTCCCACCCAATCAAAATGCACATCAAAAGAAAGGTATTTAAATGCTCTACCCACAACTGCAAACCAAAATGTTATACAATCGCTCGTTTCCGAAAAATTAGTCAAAAAGTAAAATTACAGAATTTCGACCCAGCTCATCACAAATTATCTTTCGGTTGCTCTATTTCCTCAACCAAGCCTCCAAACATGATGCGGTTTTCACTAAAATACAGAGCATCGACCCACCTTTCAATTGATGCATAAATCACAAAAATGATTTTTTTTTTCAGTTTTTCGAGAAAATCGTGGGCTAACCCTTGCCGAAAAAAGTAGTATTTTCAAAACTATTTCCCACCCAATCAAAATGCACATCAAAAGAAAGGTATTTAAATGCTCTACCCACAACTGCAAACCAAAATGTTATACGATCGCTCGTTTCCGAAAAATTAGTCAAAAAGTAAAATTACAGAATTTCGACCCAGCTCATCACAAATTATCTTTCGGTTGCTCTATTTCCTCAACCAAGCCTCCAAACATGATGCGGTTTTCACTAAAATACAGAGCATCAACCCACCTTTCAATTGATGCATAAATCTCAAAAATGATTTTTTTTCAGTTTTTCGAGAAAATCGTGGGCTAACCCTTGCCGAAAAAAGTAGTATTTTCAAAACTATTTCCCACCCAATCAAAATGCACATCAAAAGAAAGGTATTTAAATGCTCTACCCACAACTGCAAACCAAAATGTTATACGATCTCTCTTTTCCGAAAAATTAGTCAAAAAGTAAAATTACAGAATTTCGACCCAGCTCATCACAAATTATCTTTCGGTTGCTCTATTTCCTCAACCAAGCCTCCAAACATGATGCGGTTTTCACTAAAATACAGAGCATCGACCCACCTTTCAATTGATGCATAAATCACAAAAATGATTTTTTTTCAGTTTTTCGAGAAAATCGTGGGCTAACCCTTGCCGAAAAAAGTAGTATTTTCAAAACTATTTCCCACCCAATCAAAATGCACATGTAAAGAAAGGTATTTAAATGCTCTACCCACAACTGCAAACCAAAATGTTATGCGATCGCTCGTTTCCGAAAAATTAGTTAAAAAGTAAAATTACAGAATTTCGACCCAGCTCATCACAAATTATCTTTCGGTTGCTCTATTTCCTCAACCCAGCCTCCAAACATGATGCGGTTTTCACTAAAATACAGAGCATCGACCCACCTTTCAATTGATGCATAAATCTCAAAAATCCCATTGCCGAAAAAGTAGTATTTTCAAAACTATTTCCCACCCAATCAAAATGCACATCAAAAAATTAGTCAAAAAGTAAAATTACAGAATTTCGACCCAGCTCATCACAAATTATCTTTCGGTTGCTCTATTTCCTCAACCAAGCCTCCAAACATGATGCGGTTTTCACTAAAATACAGAGCATCGACCCACCTTTCAATTGATGCATAAATCACAAAAATGATTTTTTTTCAGTTTTTCGAGAAAATCGTGGGCTAACCCTTGCCGAAAAAGTAGTATTTTCAAAACTATTTCCCACCCAATCAAAATGCACATCAAAAGAAAGGTATTTAAATGCTCTACCCACAACTGCAAACCAAAATGTTATACGATCGCTCGTTTCCGAAAAATTAGTCAAAAAGTAAAATTACAGAATTTCGACCCAGCTCATCACAAATTATCTTTCGGTTGCTCTATTTCCTCAACCAAGCCTCCAAACATGATGCGGTTTTCACTAAAATACAGAGCATCGACCCACCTTTCAATTGATGCATAAATCACAAAAATGATTTTTTTTTTCAGTTTTTCGAGAAAATCGTGGGCTAACCCTTGCCGAAAAAAGTAGTATTTTCAAAACTATTTCCCACCCAATCAAAATGCACATCAAAAGAAAGGTATTTAAATGCTCTACCCCACAACTGCAAACCAAAATGTTATACGATCGCTCGTTTCCGAAAAATTAGTCAAAAAGTAAAATTACAGAATTTCGACCCAGCTCATCACAAATTATTTTCGGTTGCTCTATTTCCTCAACCAAGCCTCCAAACATGATGCGGTTTTCACTAAAATACAGAGCATCAACCCACCTTTCAATTGATGCATAAATCTCAAAAATGATTTTTTTTCAGTTTTTCGAGAAAATCGTGGGCTAACCCTTGCCGAAAAAAGTAGTATTTTCAAAACTATTTCCCACCCAATCAAAATGCACATCAAAAGAAAGGTATTTAAATGCTCTACCCACAACTGCAAACCAAAATGTTATACGATCTCTCTTTTCCGAAAAATTAGTCAAAAAGGAATTTCGACCCAGCTCATCACAAATTATCTTTCGGTTGCTCTATTTCCTCAACCAAGCCTCCAAACATGATGCGGTTTTCACTAAAATACAGAGCATCGACCCACCTTTCAATTGATGCATAAATCACAAAAATGATTTTTTTTCAGTTTTTCGAGAAAATCGTGGGCTAACCCTTGCCGAAAAAAGTAGTATTTTCAAAACTATTTCCCACCCAATCAAAATGCACATCAAAAGAAAGGTATTTAAATGCTCTACCCACAACTGCAAACCAAAATGTTATACGATCGCTCGTTTCCGAAAAATTAGTCAAAAAGTAAAATTACAGAATTTCGACCCAGCTCATCACAAATTATCTTTCGGTTGCTCTATTTCCTCAACCAAGCCTCCAAACATGATGCGGTTTTCACTAAAATACAGAGCATCGACCCACCTTTCAATTGATGCATAAATCACAAAAATGATTTTTTTTCAGTTTTTCGAGAAAATCGTGGGCTAACCCTTGCCGAAAAAAGTAGTATTTTCAAAACTATTTCCCACCCAATCAAAATGCACATCAAATGAAAGGTATTTAAATGCTCTACCCACAACTGCAAACCAAAATGTTATACGATCTCTCTTTTCCGAAAAATTAGTCAAAAAGTAAAATTACAGAATTTCGACCCAGCTCATCACAAATTATCATTCGGTTGCTCTATTTCCTCAACCAAGCCTCCAAACATGATGCGGTTTTCACTAAAATACAGAGCATCGACCCAGCTTTTAATTGATAAATAAATCACAAAAATGATTTTTTTTTCAGTCTTTCGAGAAAATCGTGGGCTAACGCTTGCCGAAAAAAGTAGTATTTTCAAAACTATTTCCCACCCAATCAAAATGCACATCAAAAGAAATTTATTTAAATGCTCTACCCACAACTGCAAACCAAAATGTTATACGATCGCTCGTTTCCGAAAAATTAGTCAAAAAGTAAAATTACAGAATTTCGACCCAGCTCATCACAAATTATCTTTCGGTTGCTCTATTTCCTCAACCAAGCCTCCAAACATGATGCGGTTTTCACTAAAATACAGAGCATCGACCCACCTTTCAATTGATGCATAAATCACAAAAATGATTTTTTTTCAGTTTTTCGAGAAAATCGTGGGCTAACCCTTGCCGAAAAAAGTAGTATTTTCAAAACTATTTCCCACCCAATCAAAATGCACATCAAAAGAAAGGTATTTAAATGCTCTACCCACAACTGCAAACCAAAATGTTATACGATCGCTCGTTTCCGAAAAATTAGTCAAAAAGTAAAATTACAGAATTTCGACCCAGCTCATCACAAATTATCTTTCGGTTGCTCTATTTCCTCAACCAAGCCTCCAAACATGATGCGGTTTTCACTAAAATACAGAGCATCGACCCACCTTTCAATTGATGCATAAATCACAAAAATGATTTTTTTTCAGTTTTTCGAGAAAATCGTGGGCTAACCCTTGCCGAAAAAAGTAGTATTTTCAAAACTATTTCCCACCCAATCAAAATGCACATCAAAAGAAAGGTATTTAAATGCTCTACCCACAACTGCAAACCAAAATGTTATACGATCGCTCGTTTCCGAAAAATTAGTCAAAAAGTAAAATTACAGAATTTCGACCCAGCTCATCACAAATTATCTTTCGGTTGCTCTATTTCCTCAACCAAGCCTCCAAACATGATGCGGTTTTCACTAAAATACAGAGCATCGACCCACCTTTCAATTGATGCATAAATCACAAAAATGATTTTTTTTCAGTTTTTCGAGAAAATCGTGGGCTAACCCATTGCCGAAAAAGTAGCATTTTCAAATCTATTTCCCACCCAATCAAAATGCACATCAAAAGAAAGGTATTTAAATGCTCTACCCACAACTGCAAACCAAAATGTTATACGATCGCTCGTTTCCGAAAAATTAGTCAAAAAGTAAAATTACAGAATTTAGACCCAGCTCATCACAAATTATCTTTCGGTTGCTCTATTTCCTCAACCAAGCCTCCAAACATGATGCGGTTTTCACTAAAATACAGAGCATCGACCCACCTTTCAATTAATGCATAAATCACAAAAATGATTTTTTTTTCAGTTTTTCGAGAAAATCGTGGGCTAACCCTTGCCGAAAAAAGTAGTATTTTCAAAACTATTTCCCACCCAATCAAAATGCACATCAAAAGAAAGGTATTTAAATGCTCTACCCACAACTGCAAACCAAAATGTTATACGATCGCTCGTTTCCGAAAAAATTAGTCAAAAAGTAAAATTACAGAATTTCGACCCAGCTCATCACAAATTATCTTTCGGTTGCTCTATTTCCTCAACCAAGCCTCCAAACATGATGCGGTTTTCACTAAAATACAGAGCATCGACCCACCTTTCAATTGATGCATAAATCACAAAAATGATTTTTTTTTCAGTTTTTCGAGAAAATCGTGGGCTAACCCTTGCCGAAAAAAGTAGTATTTTCAAAACTATTTCCCACCCAATCAAAATACACATCAAAAGAAAGGTATTTAAATGCTCTACCCACAACTGCAAACCAAAATGTTATACGATCGCTCGTTTCCGAAATATTAGTCAAAAAGTAAAATTACAGAATTTCGACCCAGCTCATCACAAATTATCTTTCGGTTGCTCTATTTCCTCAACCAAGCCTCCAAACATGATGCGGTTTTCACTAAAATACAGAGCATCGACCCACCTTTCAATTGATGCATAAATCACAAAAATGATTTTTTTTTTCAGTTTTTTGAGAAAATCGTGGGCTAACCCATTGCCGAAAAAGTAGCATTTTCACATCTATTTCCCACCCAATCAAAATGCACATCAAAAGAAAGGTATTTAAATGCTCTACCCACAACTGCAAACCAAAATGTTATGATCGCTCGTTTCCGAAAAATTAGTCAAAAAGTAAAATTACAGAATTTCGACCCAGCTCATCACAAATTATCTTTCGGTTGCTCTATTTCCTCAACCAAGCCTCCAAACATGATGCGGTTTTCACTAAAATACAGAGCATCGACCCAGCTATCAATTGTTGCATAAATCACAAAAATGATTTTTTTTTCAGTTTTTTCGAGAAAATCGTGGGCTAACCCTTGCCGAAAAAAGTAGTATTTTCAAAAACTATTTCCCACCCAATCAAAATGCACATCAAAAGAAAGGTATTTAAATGCTTTACCCACAACTGCAAACCAAAATGTTATACAATCGCTCGTTTCCGAAAAATTAGTCAAAAAGTAAAATTACAGAATTTCGACCCAGCTCATCACAAATTATCTTTCGGTTGCTCTATTTCCTCAACCAAGCCTCCAAACATGATGCGGTTTTCACTAAAATACAGAGCATCGACCCACCTTTCAATTGATGCATAAATCACAAAAATGATTTTTTTTTCAGTTTTTCGAGAAAATCGTGGGCTAACCCTTGCCGAAAAAAGTAGTATTTTCAAAACTATTTCCCACCCAATCAAAATGCACATCAAAAGAAAGGTATTTAAATGCTCTACCCACAACTGCAAACCAAAATGTTATACGATCGCTCGTTTCCGAAAAATTAGTCAAAAAGTAAAATTACAGAATTTCGACCCAGCTCATCACAAATTATCTTTCGGTTGCTCTATTTCCTCAACCAAGCCTCCAAACATGATGCGGTTTTCACTAAAATACAGAGCATCGACCCACCTTTCAATTGATGCATAAATCACAAAAATGATTTTTTTTCAGTTTTTCGAGAAAATCGTGGGCTAACCCATTGCCGAAAAAGTAGCATTTTCAAATCTATTTCCCACCCAATCAAAATGCACATCAAAAGAAAGGTATTTAAATGCTCTACCCACAACTGCAAACCAAAATGTTATACGATCGCTCGTTTCCGAAAAAATTAGTCAAAAAAGTAAAATTACAGAATTTAGACCCAGCTCATCACAAATTATCTTTCGGTTGCTCTATTTCCTCAACCAAGCCTCCAAACATGATGCGGTTTTCACTAAAATACAGAGCATCGACCCAGCTTTCAATTGATGCATAAATCACAAAAATTATTTTTTTTTCAGTTTTTCGAGAAAATCGTGGGCTAACCCTTGCCGAAAAAAGTAGTATTTTCAAAACTATTTCCCACCCAATCAAAATGCACATCAAAAGAAAGGTATTTAAATGCTCTACCCACAACTGCAAACCAAAATGTTATACGATCGCTCGTTTCCGAAAAATTAGTCAAAAAGTAAAATTACAGAATTTCGACCCAGCTCATCACAAATTATCTTTCGGTTGCTCTATTTCCTCAACCAAGCCTCCAAACATGATGCGGTTTTCACTAAAATACAGAGCATCGACCCACCTTTCAATTGATGCATAAATCACAAAAATGATTTTTTTTTCAGTTTTTCGAGAAAATCGTGGGCTAACCCATTGCCGAAAAAGTAGCATTTTCACATCTATTTCCCACCCAATCAAAATGCACATCAAAAGAAAGGTATTTAAATGCTCTACCCACAACTGCAAACCAAAATGTTATGATCGCTCGTTTCCGAAAAAATTAGTCAAAAAGTAAAATTACAGAATTTTCGACCCAGCTCATCACAAATTATCTTTCGGTTGCTCTATTTCCTCAACCAAGCCTCCAAACATGATGCGGTTTTCACTAAAATACAGAGCATCGACCCAGCTATCAATTGTTGCATAAATCACAAAAATGATTTTTTTTTCAGTTTTTCGAGAAAATCGTGGGCTAACCCTTGCCGAAAAAAGTAGTATTTTCAAAACTATTTCCCACCCAATCAAAATGCACATCAAAAGAAAGGTATTTAAATGCTTTACCCACAACTGCAAACCAAAATGTTATACAATCGCTCGTTTCCGAAAAATTAGTCAAAAAGTAAAATTACAGAATTTCGACCCAGCTCATCACAAATTATCTTTCGGTTGCTCTATTTCCTCAACCAAGCCTCCAAACATGATGCGGTTTTTCACTAAAATACAGAGCATCGACCCACCTTTCAATTGATGCATAAATCACAAAAATGATTTTTTTCAGTTTTTCGAGAAAATCGTGGGCTAACCCTTGCCGAAAAAAGTAGTATTTTCAAAACTATTTCCCACCCAATCAAAATGCACATCAAAAGAAAGGTATTTAAATGCTCTACCCACAACTGCAAACCAAAATGTTATACGATCGCTCGTTTCCGAAAAATTAGTCAAAAAGTAAAATTACGGAATTTCGACCCAGCTCATCACAAATTATCTTTCGGTTGCTCTATTTCCTCAACCAAGCCTCCAAACATGATGCGGTTTTCACTAAAATACAGAGCATCGACCCACCTTTCAATTGATGCATAAATCACAAAAATGATTTTTTTTCAGTTTTTCGAGAAAATCGTGGGCTAACCCATTGCCGAAAAAGTAGCATTTTCAAATCTATTTCCCACCCAATCAAAATGCACATCAAAAAGAAAGGTATTTAAATGCTCTACCCACAACTGCAAACCAAAATGTTATACGATCGCTCGTTTCCGAAAAATTAGTCAAAAAGTAAAATTACAGAATTTAGACCCAGCTCATCACAAATTATCTTTCGGTTGCTCTATTTCCTCAACCAAGCCTCCAAACATGATGCGGTTTTTCACTAAAATACAGAGCATCGACCCAGCTTTCAATTGATGCATAAATCACAAAAATTATTTTTTTTTCAGTTTTTTCGAGAAAATCGTGGGCTAACCCTTGCCGAAAAAAGTAGTATTTTCAAAACTATTTCCCACCCAATCAAAATGCACATCAAAAGAAAGGTATTTAAATGCTCTACCCACAACTGCAAACCAAAATGTTATACGATCGCTCGTTTCCGAAAAATTAGTCAAAAAGTAAAATTACAGAATTTCGACCCAGCTCATCACAAATTATCTTTCGGTTGCTCTATTTCCTCAACCAAGCCTCCAAACATGATGCGGTTTTCACTAAAATACAGAGCATCGACCCACCTTTCAATTGATGCATAAATCACAAAAATGATTTTTTTTTCAGTTTTTTGAGAAAATCGTGGGCTAACCCATTGCCGAAAAAGTAGCATTTTTCAAATCTATTTCCCACCCAATCAAAATGCACATCAAAAGAAAGGTATTTAAATGCTCTACCCACAACTGCAAACCAAAATGTTATGATCGCTCGTTTCCGAAAAAATTGGTCAAAAAGTAAAATTACAGAATTTCGACCCAGCTCATCACAAATTATCTTTCGGTTGCTCTATTTCCTCAACCAAGCCTCCAAACATGATGCGGTTTTCACTAAAATACAGAGCATCGACCCACCTTTCAATTGATGCATAAATCACAAAAATGATTTTTTTTTCAGTTTTTCGAGAAAATCGTGGGCTAACCCATTGCCGAAAAAGTAGCATTTTCAAATCTATTTCCCACCCAATCAAAATGCACATCAAAAGAAAGGTATTTAAATGCTCTACCCACAACTGCAAACCAAAATGTTATACGATCGCTCGTTTCCGAAAAATTAGTCAAAAAGTAAAATTACAGAATTTCGACCCAGCTCATCACAAATTATCTTTCGGTTGCTCTATTTCCTCAACCAAGCCTCCAAACATGATGCAGTTTTTCACTAAAATACAGAGCATCGACCCACCTTTCAATTGATGCATAAATCACAAAAATGATTTTTTTTTCAGTTTTTCGAGAAAATCGTGGGCTAACCCTTGCCGAAAAAAAGTAGTATTTTCAAAATTATATCCCACCCAATCAAAATGCACATCAAAAGAAAGGTATTTAAATGCTCTACCCACAACTGCAAACCAAAATGTTATACGATCGCTCGTTTCCGAAAAATTAGTCAAAAAGTAAAATTACAGAATTTCGACCCAGCTCACCCAGCTCATCACAAATTATCTTTCGGTTGCTCTATTTCCTCAATCAAGCCTCCAAACATGATGCGGTTGTCACTAAAATACAGAGCATCGACCCACCTTTCAATTGATGCATAAATCTCAAAAATGATTTTTTTTCAGTTTTTCGAGAAAATCGTGGGCTAACCCTTGCCGAAAAAAGTAGTATTTTCAAAACTATTTCCCACCCAATCAAAATGCACATCAAAAGAAAGGTATTTAAATGCTCTACCCACAACTGCAAACCAAAATGTTATACGATCGCTCGTTTCCGAAAAATTAGTCAAAAAGTAAAATTACAGAATTTCGACCCAGCTCATCACAAATTATCTTTCGGTTGCTCTATTTCCTCAACCAAGCCTCCAAACATGATGCGGTTTTCACTAAAATACAGAGCATCGACCCACCTTTCAATTGAGGCATAAATCTCAAAAATGATTTTTTTTCAGTTTTTCGAGAAAATCGTGGGCTAACCCTTGCCGAAAAAAGTAGTATTTGCAAAACTATTTCCCAATCAATCAAAATGCACATCAAAAGAAAGGTATTTAAATGCTCTACCCACAACTGCAAACCAAAATGTTATACGATCGCTCGTTTCCGAAAAATTAGTCAAAAAGTAAAATTACAGAATTTCGACCCAGCTCATCACAAATTATCTTTCGGTTGCTCTATTTCCTCAACCAAGCCTCCAAACATGATGCGGTTTTCACTAAAATACAGAGCATCGACCCACCTTTCAATTGATGCATAAATCTCAAAAATGATTTTTTTTCAGTTTTTCGAGAAAATCGTGGGCTAACCCATTGCCAAAAAAGTAGTATTTTCAAAACTATTTCCCACCCAATCAAAATGCACATCAAAAGAAAGGTATTTAAATGCTCTACCCACAACTGCAAACCAAAATGTTATACGATCGCTCGTTTCCGAAAAATTAGTCAAAAAGTAAAATTACAGAATTTCGACCCAGCTCATCACAAATTATCTTTCGGTTGCTCTATTTCCTCAACCAAGCCTCCAAACATGATGCGGTTTTCACTAAAATACAGAGCATCGACCCACCTTTCAATTGATGCATAAATCTCAAAAATGATTTTTTTTCAGTTTTTCGAGAAAATCGTGGGCTAACCCTTGCCGAAAAAAATAGTATTTTCAAAACTATTTCCCACCCAATCAAAATGCACATCAAAAGAAAGGTATTTAAATGCTCTACCCACAACTGCAAACCAAAATGTTATACGATCGCTCGTTTCCGAAAAATTAGTCAAAAAGTAAAATTACAGAATTTCGACCCAGCTCATCACAAATTATCTTTCGGTTGCTCTATTTCCTCAACCAAGCCTCCAAACATGATGCGGTTTTCACTAAAATACAGAGCATCGACCCACCTTTCAATTGATGCATAAATCACAAAAATGATTTTTTTTCAGTTTTTCGAGAAAATCGTGGGCTAACCCTTGCCGAAAAAAGTAGTATTTGCAAAACTATTTCCCAATCAATCAAAATGCACATCAAAAGAAAGGTATTTAAATGCTCTACCCACAACTGCAAACCAAAATGTTATACGATCGCTCGTTTCCGAAAAATTAGTCAAAAAGTAAAATTACAGAATTTCGACCCAGCTCATCACAAATTATCTTCCGGTTGCTCTATTTCCTCAACCAAGCCTCCAAACATGATGCGGTTTTCACTAAAATACAGAGCATCGACCCACCTTTCAATTGATGCATAAATCTCAAAAATGATTTTTTTTTTCAGTTTTTCGAGAAAATCGTGGGCTAACCCATTGCCGAAAAAGTAGTATTTTCAAAACTATTTCCCACCCAATCAAAATGCACATCAAAAGAAAGGTATTTAAATGCGCTACCCACAACTGCAAACCAAAATGTTATACGATCGCTCGTTTCCGAAAAATTAGTCAAAAAGTAAAATTACAGAATTTCGACCCAGCTCATCACAAATTATCTTTCGGTTGCTCTATTTCCTCAACCAAGCCTCCAAACATGATGCGGTTGTCACTAAAATACAGAGCATCGACCCACCTTTCAATTGATGCATAAATCACAAAAATGATTTTTTTTCAGTTTTTCGAGAAAATCGTGGGCTAACCCTTGCCGAAAAAAGTAGTATTTTCAAAACTATTTCCCACCCAATCAAAATGCACATCAAAAGAAAGGTATTTAAATGCTCTACCCACAACTGCAAACCAAAATGTTATACGATCGCTCGTTTCCGAAAAATTAGTCAAAAAGTAAAATTACAGAATTTCGACCCAGCTCATCACAAATTATCTTTCGGTTGCTCTATTTCCTCAACCAAGCCTCCAAACATGATGCGGTTTTCACTAAAATACAGAGCATCGACCCACCTTTCAATTGATGCATAAATCACAAAAATGATTTTTTTTTTCAGTTTTTCGAGAAAATCGTGCTCTAACCCATTGCCGAAAAAGTAGCATTTTCAAATCTATTTCCCACCCAATCAAAATGCACATCAAAAGAAAGGTATTTAAATGCTCTACCCACAACTGCAAACCAAAATGTTATACAATCGCTCGTTTCCGAAAAATTAGTCAAAAAGTAAAATTACAGAATTTCGACCCAGCTCATCACAAATTATCTTTCGGTTGCTCTATTTCCTCAACCAAGCCTCCAAACATGATGCGGTTTTCACTAAAATACAGAGCATTGACCCACCTTTCAATTGATGCATAAATCACAAAAATGATTTTTTTTCAGATTTTCGAGAAAATCGTGGGCTAACCCTTGCCGAAAAAAGTAGTATTTTCAAAACTATTTCCCACCCAATCAAAATGCACATCAAAAGAAAGGTATTTAAATGCTCTACCCACAACTGCAAACAAAAATGTTATACGATCGCTCGTTTCCGAAAAATTAGTCAAAAAGTAAAATTACAGAATTTCGACCCAGCTCATCACAAATTATCTTTCGGTTGCTCTATTTCCTCAACCAAGCCTCCAAACATGATGCGGTTTTCACTAAAATACAGAGCATCGACCCACCTTTCAATTGATACATAAATCACAAAAATGATTTTTTTTCAGTTTTTCGAGAAAATCGTGGGCTAACCCTTGCCGAAAAAAGTAGTATTTTCAAAATTATTTCCCAACCAACCAAAATACACATCAAAAGAAAGGTATTTAAATGCTCTACCCACAACTGCAAACCAAAATGTTATACGATCGCTCGTTTCCGAAAAATTAGTCAAAAAGTAAAATTACAGAATTTCGACCCAGCTCATCACAAATTATCTTTCGGTTGCTCTATTTCCTCAACCAAGCCTCCAAACATGATGCGGTTTTCACTAAAATACAGAGCATCGACCCACCTTTCAATTGATGCATCAATCACAAAAATGATTTTTTTTAAGTTTTTCGAGAAAATCGTGGGCTAACCCTTGCCGAAAAAAGTAGTATTTTCAAAACTATTTCCCACCCAATCAAAATGCACATCAAAAGAAATGTATTTAAATGCTCTACCCACAACTGCAAACCAAAATGTTATACGATCGCTCGTTTCCGAAAAATTAGTCAAAAAGTAAAATTACAGAATTTCGACCCAGCTCATCACAAATTATCTTTCGGTTGCTCTATTTCCTCAACCAAGCCTCCAAACATGATGCGGTTTTCACTAAAATACAGAGCATCGACCCACCTTTCAATTGATGCATAAATCACAAAAATGATTTTTTTTCAGTTTTTCGAGAAAATCGTGGGCTAACCCTTGCCGAAAAAAGTAGTATTTTCAAAACTATTTCCCACCCAATCAAAATGCACATCAAAAGAAAGGTATTTAAATGCTCTACCCACAACTGCAAACCAAAATGTTATACGATCGCTCGTTTCCGAAAAATTAGTCAAAAAGTAAAATTACAGAATTTCGACCCAGCTCATCACAAATTATCTTTCGGTTGCTCTATTTCCTCAACCAAGCCTCCAAACATGATGCGGTTTTCACTAAAATACAGAGCATCGGTCCACCTTTCAATTGATGCATAAATCACAAAAATGATTTTTTTCAGTTTTTCGAGAAAATCGTGGGCTAACCCTTGCCGAAAAAAGTAGTATTTTCAAAACTATTTCCCACCCAATCAAAATGCACATCAAAAGAAAGGTATTTAAATGCTCTACCCACAACTGCAAACCAAAATGTTATACGATCGCTCGTTTCCGAAAAATTAGTCAAAAAGTAAAATTACAGAATTTCGATCCAGCTCATCACAAATTATCTTTCGGTTCCTCTATTTCCTCAACCAAGCCTCCAAACATGATGCGGTTTTCACTAAAATACAGAGCATCGACCCACCTTTCAATTGATACATAAATCACAAAAATGATTTTTTTTCAGTTTTTCGAGAAAATCGTGGGCTAACCCTTGCCGAAAAAAGTAGTATTTTCAAAATTATTTCCCAACCAACCAAAAAACACATCAAAAGAAAGGTATTTAAATGCTCTACCCACAACTGCAAACCAAAATGTTATACGATCGCTCGTTTCCGAAAAATTAGTCAAAAAGTAAAATTACAGAATTTCGACCCAGCTCATCACAAATTATCTTTCGGTTGCTCTATTTCCTCAACCAAGCCTCCAAACATGATGCGGTTTTCACTAAAATACAGAGCATCAACCCACCTTTCAATTGATGCATCAATCACAAAAATGATTTTTTTTTAAGTTTTACGAGAAAATCGTGGGCTAACCCTTGCCGAAAAAAGTAGTATTTTCAAAACTATTTCCCACCCAATCAAAATGCACATCAAAAGAAATGTATTTAAATGCTCTACCCACAACTGCAAACCAAAATGTTATACGATCGCTCGTTTCCGAAAAATTAGTCAAAAAGTAAATTTACAGAATTTCGACCCAGCTCATCACAAATTATCTTTCGGTTGCTCTATTTCCTCAACCAAGCCTCCAAACATGATGCGGTTTTCACTAAAATACAGAGCATCGACCCACCTTTCAATTGATGCATCAATCACAAAAATGATTTTTTTTAAGTTTTTCGAGAAAATCGTGGGCTAACCCTTGCCGAAAAAAGTAGTATTTTCAAAACTATTTCCCACCCAATCAAAATGCACATCAAAAGAATGGTATTTAAATGCTCTACCCACAACTGCAAACCAAAATGTTATACGATCGCTCGTTTCCGAAAAATTAGTCAAAAAGTAAAATTACAGAATTTCGACCCAGCTCATCACAAATTATCTTTCGGTTGCTCTATTTCCTCAACCAAGCCTCCAAACATGATGCGGTTTTCACTAAAATACAGAGCATCGACCCACCTTTCAATTGATGCATAAATCACAAAAATGATTTTTTTTTCAGTTTTTCGAGAAAATCGTGGGCTAACCCTTGCCGAAAAAAGTAGTATTTTCAAAACTATTTCCCACCCAATCGAAATGCACATCAAAAGAAAGGTATTTAAATGCTCTACCCACAACTGCAAACCAAAATGTTATACGATCGCTCGTTTCCGAAAAATTAGTCAAAAAGTAAAATTACAGAATTTCGACCCAGCTCATCACAAATTATCTTTCGGTTGCTCTATTTCCTCAACCAAGCCTCCAAACATGATGCGGTTTTCACTAAAATACAGAGCATCGACCCACCTTTCAATTGATGCATAAATCACAAAAATGATTTTTTTTTTCAGTTTTTCGAGAAAATCGTGGGCTAACCCTTGCCGAAAAAAGTAGTATTTTCAAAACTATTTCCCACCCAATCAAAATGCACATCAAAAGAAAGGTATTTAAATGCTCTACCCACAACTGCAAACCAAAATGTTATACGATCGCTTGTTTCCGAAAAATTAGTCAAAAAGTAAAATTACAGAATTTCGACCCAGCTCAACACAAATTATCTTTCGGTTGCTCTATTTCCTCAACCAAGCCTCCAAACATGATGCGGTTTTCACTAAAATACAGAGCATCGACCCACCTTTCAATTGATGCATAAATCTCAAAAATGATTTTTTTTTCAGTTTTTCGTGAAAATCGTGGGCTAACCCATTGCCGAAAAAGTAGTATTTTCAAAACTATTTCCCACCCAATCAAAATACACATCAAAAGAAAGGTATTTAAATGCTCTACCCACAACTGCAAACCAAAATGTTATACGATCGCTCGTTTCCGAAAAATTAGTCAAAAAGTAAAATTACAGAATTTCGACCCAGCTCATCACAAATTATCTTTCGGTTGCTCTATTTCCTCAACCAAGCCTCCAAACATGATGCGGTTGTCACTAAAATACAGAGCATCGACCCACCTTTCAATTGATGCATAAATCTCAAAAATGATTTTTTTTCAGTTTTTCGAGAAAATCGTGGGCTAACCCTTGCCGAAAAAAGTAGTATTTTCAAAACTATTTCCCACCCAATCAAAATGCACATCAAAAGAAAGGTATTTAAATGCTCTACCCACAACTGCAAACCAAAATGTTATACGATCGCTCGTTTCCGAAAAATTAGTCAAAAAGTAAAATTACAGAATTTCGACCCAGCTCATCACAAATTATCTTTCGGTTGCTCTATTTCCTCAACCAAGCCTCCAAACATGATGCGGTTTTCACTAAAATACAGAGCATCGACCCACCTTTCAATTGATGCATAAATCACAAAAATGATTTTTTTTCAGTTTTTCGAGAAAATCGTGGGCTAACCCTTGCCGAAAAAAGTAGTATTTTCAAAATTATTTCCCAACTAATCAAAATACACATCAAAAGAAAGGTATTTAAATGCTCTATCCACAACTGCAAACCAAAATGTTATACGATCGCTCGTTTCCGAAAAATTAATCAAAAAGTAAAATTACAGAATTTCGACCCAGCTCATCACAAATTATCTTTCGGTTGCTCTATTTCCTCAACCAAGCCTCCAAACATGATGCGGTTTTCACTAAAATACAGAGCATCGACCCACCTTTCAATTGATGCATAAATCACAAAAATGATTTTTTTTCAGTTTTTCGAGAAAATCGTGGGCTAACCCTTGCCGAAAAGAGTAGTATTTTCAAAACTATTTCCCACCCAATCAAAATGCACATCAAAAGAAAGGTATTTAAATGCTCTACCCACAACTGCAAACCTAAATGTTATACGATCGCTCGTTTCCGAAAAATTAGTCAAAAAGTAAAATTACAGAATTTCGACCCAGCTCATCACAAATTATCTTTCGGTTGCTCTATTTCCTCAACCAAGCCTCCAAACATGATGCGGTTTTCACTAAAATACAGAGCATCGACCCACCTTTCAATTGATGCATAAATCTCAAAAATGATTTTTTTTCAGTTTTTCGAGAAAATCGTGGGCTAACCCATTGCCGAAAAAGTAGTATTTTCAAAACTATTTCCCACCCAATCAAAATGCACATCAAAAGAAAGGTATTTAAATGCTCTACCCACAACTGCAAACCAAAATGTTATACGATCGCTCGTTTCCGAAAAATTTGTCAAAAAGTAAAATTACAGAATTTCGGCCCAGCTCATCACAAATTATCTTTCGGTTGCTCTATTTCCTCAACCAAGCCTCCAAACATGATGCATTTTTCACTAAAATACAGAGCATCGACCCACCTTTCAATTGATGCATAAATCTCAAAAATGATTTTTTTTTCAGTTTTTCGAGAAAATCGTGGGCTAACCCATTGCCAAAAAAGTAGTATTTTCAAAACTATTTCCCACCCAATCAAAATTTACATCAAAAGAAATGTATTTAAATGCTCTACCCACAACTGCAAACCAAAATGTTATACGATCGCTCGTTTCCGAAAAATTAGTCAAAAAGTAAAATTACAGAATTTCGACCCAGCTCATCACAAATTATCTTTCGGTTGCTCTATTTCCTCAACCAAGCCTCCAAACATGATGCGGTTTTCACTAAAATACAGAGCATCGACCCACCTTTCAATTGATGCATAAATCACAAAAATGATTTTTTTCAGTTTTTCGAGAAAATCGTGGGCTAACCCTTGCCGAAAAAAGTAGTATTTTCAAAACTATTTCCCACCCAATCAAAATGCACATCAAAAGAAAGGTATTTAAATGCTCTACCCACAACTGCAAACCAAAATGTTATACGATCTCTCGTTTCCGAAAAATTAGTCAAAAAGTAAAATTACAGAATTTCGACCCAGCTCATCACAAATTATCTTTCGGTTGCTCTATTTCCTCAACCAAGCCTCCAAACATGATGCGGTTTTCACTAAAATACAGAGCATCGACCCACCTTTCAATTGATGCATAAATCACAAAAATGATTTTTTTTTCAGTTTTTCGAGAAAATCGTGGGCTAACCCTTGCCGAAAAAAGTAGTATTTTCAAAATTATTTCCCAACCAATCAAAATACACATCAAAAGATAGGTATTTAAATGCTCTACCCCACAACTGCAAACCAAAATGTTATACGATCTCTCTTTTCCGAAAAATTAGTCAAAAAGTAAAATTACAGAATTTCGACCCAGCTCATCACAAATTATCTTTCGGTTGCTCTATTTCCTCAACCAAGCCTCCAAACATGATGCGGTTTTCACTAAAATACAGAGCATCGACCCACCTTTCAATTGATGCATAAATCACAAAAATGATTTTTTTCAGTTTTTCGAGAAAATCGTGGGCTAACCCTTGCCGAAAAAAGTAGTATTTTCAAAACTATTTCCCACCCAATCAAAATGCACATCAAAAGAAAGGTATTTAAATGCTCTACCCACAACTGCAAACCAAAATGTTATACGATCTCTCGTTTCCGAAAAATTAGTCAAAAAGTAAAATTACAGAATTTCGACCCAGCTCATCACAAATTATCTTTCGGTTGCTCTATTTCCTCAACCAAGCCTCCAAACATGATGCGGTTTTCACTAAAATACAGAGCATCGACCCACCTTTCAATTGATGCATAAATCACAAAAATGATTTTTTTTCAGTTTTTCGAGAAAATCGTGGGCTAACCCTTGCCGAAAAAAGTAGTATTTTCAAAATTATTTCCCAACCAATCAAAATACACATCAAAAGATAGGTATTTAAATGCTCTACCCACAACTGCAAACCAAAATGTTATACGATCTCTCTTTTCCGAAAAATTAGTCAAAAAGTAAAATTACAGAATTTCGACCCAGCTCATCACAAATTATCTTTCGGTTGCTCTATTTCCTCAACCAAGCCTCCAAACATGATGCGGTTTTCACTAAAATACAGAGCATCGACCCACCTTTCAATTGGTGCATAAATCACAAAAATGATTTTTTTTCAGTTTTCGAGAAAATCGTGGGCTAACCCATTGCCGAAAAAGTAGCATTTTCAAATCTATTTCCCACCCAATCGAAATGCACATCAAAAGAAAGGTATTTAAATGCTCTACCCACAACTGCAAACCAAAATGTTATACGATCGCTCGTTTCCGAAAAATTAGTCAAAAAGTAAAATTACAGAATTTCGACCCAGCTCATCACAAATTATCTTTCGGTTGCTCTATTTCCTCAACCAAGCCTCCAAACATGATGCGGTTTTCACTAAAATACAGAGCATCGACCCAGCTTCCAATTGATGCATAAATCACAAAAATGATTTTTTTTCAGTTTTTCGAGAAAATCGTGGGCTAACCCTTGCCGAAAAAAGTAGTATTTTCAAAACTATTTCCCACCCAATCAAAATGCACATCAAAAGAAAGGTATTTAAATGCTCTACCCACAACTGCAAACCAAAATGTTATACGATCGCTCGTTTCCGAAAAATTAGTCAAAAAGTAAAATTACAGAATTTCGACCCAGCTCATCACAAATTATCTTTCGGTTGCTCTATTTTCTCAACCAAGCCTCCAAACATGATGCGGTTTTCACTAAAATACAGAGCATCGACCCAGCTTTCAATTGATGCATAAATCACAAAAATGATTTTTTTTCAGTTTTTCGAGAAAATCGTGGGCTAACCCTTGCCGAAGTACCCGTGGCATGATGGTTAGTGCGTTGGACTGTCATGCAAGGGGTCTTGGGTTCAATCCCTGCCTGTGCCACCTTAATTTAAAAAAATTAATTTTCGCGGGTACTGCCTCTTGCGAGGAATTGACAAATCCTTCAAGAGTAATTCTTGTCATGAAAAAGTGCTTTCTCAAACTAGCCGTTCGGATTCGGCCTAAAATTGTAGGTCCCTTCCATTCCTGACAACAGTACTCGCACACAGGAATGGTTGAGAGTTGTAAGTCACTAGGTCCTGGTTCACAACGAACTGTTGCGCCACCCCATTTGATTTTGAACCCTTGCCGAAAAAGTAGTATTTTCAAAACTATTTCCCACCCAATCAAAATACACATCAAAAGAAAGGTATTTAAATGCTCTACCCACAACTGTAAACCAAAATGTTATACGATCGCTCGTTTCCGAAAAATTAGTCAAAAAGTAAAATTACAGAATTTCGACCCAGCTCATCACAAATTATCTTTCGGTTGCTCTATTTCCTCAACCAAGCCTCCAAACATGATGCGGTTTTCACTAAAATACAGAGCATCGACCCACCTTTCAATTGATGCATAAATCTCAAAAATGATTTTTTTTCAGTTTTTCGAGAAAATCGTGGGCTAACCCATTGCCGAAAAAGTAGTATTTTCAAAACTATTTCCCACCCAATCAAAATGCACATCAAAAGAAAGGTATTTAAATGCTCTACCCACAACTGCAAACCAAAATGTTATACGATCGCTCGTTTCCGAAAAATTAGTCAAAAAGTAAAATTACAGAATTTCGACCCAGCTCATCACAAATTATCTTTCGGTTGCTCTATTTCCTCAACCAAGCCTCCAAACATGATGCGGTTTTCACTAAAATACAGAGCATCGACCCACCTTTCAATTGATGCATAAATCACAAAAATGATTTTTTTTCAGTTTTTCGAGAAAATCGTGGGCTAACCCTTGCCGAAAAAGTAGTATTTTCAAAACTATTTCCCACCCAATCAAAATGCACATCAAAAGAAAGATATTTGAATGCTCTACCCACAACTGCAAACCAAAATGTTATACGATCGCTCGTTTCCGAAAAATTAGTCAAAAAGTAAAATTACAGAATTTCGACCCAGCTCATCACAAATTATCTTTCGGTTGCTCTATTTCCTCAACCAAGCCTCCAAACATGATGCGGTTTTCACTAAAATACAGAGCATCGACCCACCTTTCAATTGATGCATAAATCTCAAAAATGATTTTTTTTCAGTTTTTCGAGAAAATCGTGGGCTAACCCTTGCCGAAAAAAGTAGTATTTTCAAAACTATTTCCCACCCAATCAAAATGCACATCAAAAGAAAGGTATTTAAATGCTCTACCCATAACTGCAAACCAAAATGTTATACGATCGCTCGTTTCCGAAAAATTAGTCAAAAAGTAAAATTACAGAATTTCGACCCAGCTCATCACAAATTATCTTTCGGTTGCTCTATTTCCTCAACCAAGCCTCCAAACATGATGCGGTTTTCACTAAAATACAGAGCATCGACCCAGCTTTCAATTGATGCATAAATCACAAAAATGATTTTTTTTTCAGTTTTTCGAGAAAATCGTGGGCTAACCCTTGCCGAAAAAAGTAGTATTTTCAAAAATATTTCCCACCCAATCAAAATGCACATCAAAAGAAAGGTATTTAAATGCTCTACCCACAACTGCAAACCAAAATGTTATACGATCGCTCGTTTCCGAAAAATTAGTCAAAAAGTAAAATTACAGAATTTCGACCCAGCTCATCACAAATTATCTTTCGGTTGCTCTATTTCCTCAACCAAGCCTCCAAACATGATGCGGTTTTCACTAAAATACAGAGCATCGACCCACCTTTCAATTGATGCATAAATCACAAAAATTATTTTTTTTCAGTTTTTCGAGAAAATCGTGGGCTAACCCTTGCCGAAAAAGTAGTATTTTCAAAACTATTTCCCACCCAATCAAAATACACATCAAAAGAAAAGTATTTAAATGCTCTACTCACAACTGCAAACCAAAATGTTATACGATCGCTCGTTTCCGAAAAATTAGTCAAAAAGTAAAATTACAGAATTTCGACCCAGCTCACAAATTATCTTTCGGTTGCTCTATTTCCTCAACCAAGCCTCCAAACATGATGCGGTTTTCGTTTCCGAAAAATTAGTCAAAAAGTAAAATTACAGAATTTCGACCCAGCTCATCACAAATTATCTTTCGGTTGCTCTATTTTCTCAACCAAGCCTCCAAACATGATGCGGTTTTCACTAAAATACAGAGCATCGACCCAGCTTTCAATTGATGCATAAATCACAAAAATGATTTTTTTTCAGTTTTTCGAGAAAATCGTGGGCTAACCCTTGCCGAAGTACCCGTGGCATGATGGTTAGTGCGTTGGACTGTCATGCAAGGGGTCTTGGGTTCAATCCCTGCCTGTGCCACCTTAATTTAAAAAAATTAATTTTCGCGGGTACTGCCTCTTGCGAGGAATTGACAAATCCTTCAAGAGTAATTCTTGTCATGAAAAAGTGCTTTCTCAAACTAGCCGTTCGGATTCGGCCTAAAATTGTAGGTCCCTTCCATTCCTGACAACAGTACTCGCACACAGGAATGGTTGAGAGTTGTAAGTCACTAGGTCCTGGTTCACAACGGACTGTTGCGACACCCCATTTGATTTTGAACCCTTGCTGAAAAAGTAGTATTTTCAAAACTATTTCCCACCCAATCAAAATACACATCAAAAGAAAGGTATTTAAATGCTCTACCCACAACTGTAAACCAAAATGTTATACGATCGCTCGTTTCCGAAAAATTAGTCAAAAAGTAAAATTACAGAATTTCGACCCAGCTCATCACAAATTATCTTTCGGTTGCTCTATTTCCTCAACCAAGCCTCCAAACATGATGCGGTTTTCACTAAAATACAGAGCATCGACCCACCTTTCAATTGATGCATAAATCTCAAAAATGATTTTTTTTCAGTTTTTCGAGAAAATCGTGGGCTAACCCATTGCCGAAAAAGTAGTATTTTCAAAACTATTTCCCACCCAATCAAAATGCACATCAAAAGAAAGGTATTTAAATGCTCTACCCACAACTGCAAACCAAAATGTTATACGATCGCTCGTTTCCGAAAAATTAGTCAAAAAGTAAAATTACAGAATTTCGACCCAGCTCATCACAAATTATCTTTCGGTTGCTCTATTTCCTCAACCAAGCCTCCAAACATGATGCGGTTTTCACTAAAATACAGAGCATCGACCCACCTTTCAATTGATGCATAAATCACAAAAATGATTTTTTTTAAGTTTTTCGAGAAAATCGTGGGCTAACCTTGCCGAAAAAAGTAGTATTTTCAAAACTATTTCCCACCCAATCAAAATGCACATCAAAAGAAAGGTATTTAAATGCTCTACCCACAACTGCAAACCAAAATGTTATACGATCGCTCGTTTCCGAAAAATTAGTCAAAAAGTAAAATTACAGAATTTCGACCCAGCTCATCACAAATTATCTTTCGGTTGCTCTATTTCCTCAACCAAGCCTCCAAACATGATGCGGTTTTCACTAAAATACAGAGCATCGACCCACCTTTCAATTGATGCATAAATCACAAAAATGATTTTTTTTCAGTTTTTCGAGAAAATCGTGGGCTAACCCTTGCCGAAAAAGTAGTATTTTCAAAACTATTTCCCACCCAATCAAAATGCACATCAAAAGAAAGATATTTGAATGCTCTACCCACAACTGCAAACCAAAATGTTATACGATCGCTCGTTTCCGAAAAATTAGTCAAAAAGTAAAATTACAGAATTTCGACCCAGCTCATCACAAATTATCTTTCGGTTGCTCTATTTCCTCAACCAAGCCTCCAAACATGATGCGGTTTTCACTAAAATACAGAGCATCGACCCACCTTTCAATTGATGCATAAATCTCAAAAATGATTTTTTTTCAGTTTTTCGAGAAAATCGTGGGCTAACCCTTGCCGAAAAAAGTAGTATTTTCAAAACTATTTCCCACCCAATCAAAATGCACATCAAAAGAAAGGTATTTAAATGCTCTACCCATAACTGCAAACCAAAATGTTATACGATCGCTCGTTTCCGAAAAATTAGTCAAAAAGTAAAATTACAGAATTTCGACCCAGCTCATCACAAATTATCTTTCGGTTGCTCTATTTCCTCAACCAAGCCTCCAAACATGATGCGGTTTTCACTAAAATACAGAGCATCGACCCACCTTTCAATTGATGCATAAATCACAAAAATTATTTTTTTTCAGTTTTTCGAGAAAATCGTGGGCTAACCCTTGCCGAAAAAGTAGTATTTTCAAAACTATTTCCCACCCAATCAAAATACACATCAAAAGAAAAGTATTTAAATGCTCTACTCACAACTGCAAACCAAAATGTTATACGATCGCTCGTTTCCGAAAAATTAGTCAAAAAGTAAAATTACAGAATTTCGACCCAGCTCACAAATTATCTTTCGGTTGCTCTATTTCCTCAACCAAGCCTCCAAACATGATGCGGTTTTCGTTTCCGAAAAATTAGTCAAAAAGTAAAATTACAGAATTTCGACCCAGCTCATCACAAATTATCTTTCGGTTGCTCTATTTTCTCAACCAAGCCTCCAAACATGATGCGGTTGTCACTAAAATACAGAGCATCGACCCAGCTTTCAATTGATGCATAAATCACAAAAATGATTTTTTTCCAGTTTTTCGAGAAAATCGTGGGCTAACCCTTGCCGAAGTACCCGTGGCATGATGGTTAGTGCGTTGGACTGTCATGCAAGGGGTCTTGGGTTCAATCCCTGCCTGTGCCACCTTAATTTAAAAAAATTAATTTTCGCGGGTACTGCCTCTTGCGAGGAATTGACAAATCCTTCAAGAGTAATTCTTGTCATGAAAAAGTGCTTTCTCAAACTAGCCGTTCGGATTCGACCTAAAATTGTAGGTCCCTTCCATTCCTGACAACAGTACTCGCACACAGGAATGGTTGAGAGTTGTAAGTCACTAGGTCCTGGTTCACAACGGACTGTTGCGCCACCCCATTTGATTTTGAACCCTTGCCGAAAAAGTAGTATTTTCAAAACTATTTCCCACCCAATCAAAATACACATCAAAAGAAAGGTATTTAAATGCTCTACCCACAACTGTAAACCAAAATGTTATACGATCGCTCGTTTCCGAAAAATTAGTCAAAAAGTAAAATTACAGAATTTCGACCCAGCTCATCACAAATTATCTTTCGGTTGCTCTATTTCCTCAACCAAGCCTCCAAACATGATGCGGTTTTCACTAAAATACAGAGCATCGACCCACCTTTCAATTGATGCATAAATCTCAAAAATGATTTTTTTTCAGTTTTTCGAGAAAATCGTGGGCTAACCCATTGCCGAAAAAGTAGTATTTTCAAAACTATTTCCCACCCAATCAAAATGCACATCAAAAGAAAGGTATTTAAATGCTCTACCCACAACTGCAAACCAAAATGTTATACGATCGCTCGTTTCCGAAAAATTAGTCAAAAAGTAAAATTACAGAATTTCGACCCAGCTCATCACAAATTATCTTTCGGTTGCTCTATTTCCTCAACCAAGCCTCCAAACATGATGCGGTTTTCACTAAAATACAGAGCATCGACCCACCTTTCAATTGATGCATAAATCACAAAAATGATTTTTTTTAAGTTCTTCGAGAAAATCGTGGGCTAACCTTGCCGAAAAAAGTAGTATTTTCAAAACTATTTCCCACCCAATCAAAATGCACATCAAAAGAAAGGTATTTAAATGCTCTACCCACAACTGCAAACCAAAATGTTATACGATCGCTCGTTTCCGAAAAATTAGTCAAAAAGTAAAATTACAGAATTTCGACCCAGCTCATCACAAATTATCTTTCGGTTGCTCTATTTCCTCAACCAAGCCTCCAAACATGATGCGGTTTTCACTAAAATACAGAGCATCGACCCACCTTTCAATTGATGCATAAATCACAAAAATGATTTTTTTTCAGTTTTTCGAGAAAATCGTGGGCTAACCCTTGCCGAAAAAGTAGTATTTTCAAAACTATTTCCCACCCAATCAAAATGCACATCAAAAGAAAGATATTTGAATGCTCTACCCACAACTGCAAACCAAAATGTTATACGATCGCTCGTTTCCGAAAAATTAGTCAAAAAGTAAAATTACAGAATTTCGACCCAGCTCATCACAAATTATCTTTCGGTTGCTCTATTTCCTCAACCAAGCCTCCAAACATGATGCGGTTTTCACTAAAATACAGAGCATCGACCCACCTTTCAATTGATGCATAAATCTCAAAAATGATTTTTTTTCAGTTTTTCGAGAAAATCGTGGGCTAACCCTTGCCGAAAAAAGTAGTATTTTCAAAACTATTTCCCACCCAATCAAAATGCACATCAAAAGAAAGGTATTTAAATGCTCTACCCATAACTGCAAACCAAAATGTTATACGATCGCTCGTTTCCGAAAAATTAGTCAAAAAGTAAAATTACAGAATTTCGACCCAGCTCATCACAAATTATCTTTCGGTTGCTCTATTTCCTCAACCAAGCCTCCAAACATGATGCGGTTTTCACTAAAATACAGAGCATCGACCCACCTTTCAATTGATGCATAAATCACAAAAATGATTTTTTTTCAGTTTTTCGAGAAAATCGTGGGCTAACCCATTGCCGAAAAAGTAGCATTTTCAAATCTATTTCCCACCCAATCAAAATGCACATCAAAAGAAAGGTATTTAAATGCTCTACCCACAACTGCAAACCAAAATGTTATACGATCGCTCGTTTCCGAAAAATTAGTCAAAAAGTAAAATTACAGAATTTCGACCCAGATCATCACAAATTATCTTTCGGTTGCTCTATTTCCTCAACCAAGCCTCCAAACATGATGCGGTTTTCACTAAAATACAGAGCATCGACCCACCTTTCAATTGATGCATAAATCACAAAAATTATTTTTTTTCAGTTTTTCGAGAAAATCGTGGGCTAACCCTTGCCGAAAAAAGTAGTATTTTCAAAACTATTTCCCACCCAATCAAAATGCACATCAAAAGAAAGGTATTTAAATGCTCTACCCACAACTGTAAACCAAAATGTTATACGATCGCTCGTTTCCGAAAAATTAGTCAAAAAGTAAAATTACAGAATTTCGACCCAGCTCATCACAAATTATCTTTCGGTTGCTCTATTTCCTCAACCAAGCCTCCAAACATGATGCGGTTTTCACTAAAATACAGAGCATCGACCCACCTTTCAATTGATGCATAAATCACAAAAATGATTTTTTTTCAGTTTTTCGAGAAAATCGTGGGCTAACCTTGCCGAAAAAAGTAGTATTTTCAAAACTATTTCCCACCCAATCAAAATGCACATCAAAAGATAGGTATTTAAATGCTCTACCCACAACTGCAAACCAAAATGTTATACGATCGCTCGTTTCCGAAAAATTAGTCAAAAAGTAAAATTACAGAATTTCGACCCAGCTCATCACAAATTATCTTTCGGTTGCTCTATTTCCTCAACCAAGCCTCCAAACATGATGCGGTTTTCACTAAAATACAGAGCATCGACCCACCTTTCAATTGATGCATAAATCACAAAAATGATTTTTTTTCAGTTTTTCGAGAAAATCGTGGGCTAACCCTTGCCGAAAAAGTAGTATTTTCAAAACTATTTGCCACCCAATCAAAATGCACATCAAAAGAAAGGTATTTGAATGCTCTACCCACAACTGCAAACCAAAATGTTATACGATCGCTCGTTTCCGAAAAATTAGTCAAAAAGTAAAATTACAGAATTTCGACCCAGCTCATCACAAATTATCTTTCGGTTGCTCTATTTCCTCAACCAAGCCTCCAAACATGATGCGGTTTTCACTAAAATACAGAGCATCGACCCACCTTTCAATTGATGCATAAATCTCAAAAATGATTTTTTTTCAGTTTTTCGAGAAAATCGTGGGCTAACCCTTGCCGAAAAAAGTAGTATTTTCAAAACTATTTCCCACCCAATCAAAATGTACATCAAAAGAAAGGTATTTAAATGCTCTACCCATAACTGCAAACCAAAATGTTATACGATCGCTCGTTTCCGAAATATTAGTCAAAAAGTAAAATTACAGAATTTCGACCCAGCTCATCACAAATTATCTTTCGGTTGCTCTATTTCCTCAACCAAGCCTCCAAACATGATGCGGTTTTCACTAAAATACAGAGCATCGACCCACCTTTCAATTGATGCATAAATCACAAAAATGATTTTTTTTCAGTTTTTCGAGAAAAACGTGGGCTAACCCATTGCCGAAAAAGTAGCATTTTCAAATCTATTTCCCACCCAATAAAATGCACATCAAAAGAAAGGTATTTAAATGCTCTACCCACAACTGCAAACCAAAATGTTATACGATCGCTCGTTTCCGAAAAATTAGTCAAAAAGTAAAATTACAGAATTTCGACCCAGCTCATCACAAATTATCTTTCGGTTGCTCTATTTCCTCAACCAAGCCTCCAAACATGATGCGGTTTTCACTAAAATACAGAGCATCGACCCACCTTTCAATTGATGCATAAATCACAAAAATGATTTTTTTTCAGTTTTTCGAGAAAATCGTGGGCTAACCCTTGCCGAAAAAAGTAGTATTTTCAAAACTATTTCCCACCCAATCAAAATGCACATCAAAAGAAAGGTATTTAAATGCTCTACCCACAACTGCAAACCAAAATGTTATACGATCTCTCTTTTCCAAAAAATTAGTCAAAAAGTAAAATTACAGAATTTCGACCCAGCTCATCACAAATTATCTTTCGGTTGCTCTATTTCCTCAACCAAGCCTCCAAACATGATGCGGTTTTCACTAAAATACAGAGCATCGACCCACCTTTCAATTGATGCATAAATCACAAAAATGATTTTTTTTCAGTTTTTCGAGAAAATCGTGGGCTAACCCTTGCCGAAAAAGTAGTATTTTCAAAACTATTTTCCACCCAATCTAAATACACATCAAAAGAAAGGTATTTAAATGCTCTACCCACAACTGCAAACCAAAATGTTATACGATCGCTCGTTTCCGAAAAATTAGTCAAAAAGTAAAATTACAGAATTTCGACCCAGCTCATCACAAATTATCTTTCGGTTGCTCTATTTCCTCAACCAAGCCTCCAAACATGATGCGGTTTTCACTAAAATACAGAGCATCGACCCACCTTTCAATTGATGCATAAATCTCAAAAATGATTTTTTTTCAGTTTTTCGAGAAAATCGTGGGCTAACCCATTGCCGAAAAAGTAGCATTTTCAAATCTATTTCCCACCCAATCAAAATGCACATCAAAAGAAAGGTATTTAAATGCTCTACCCACAACTGCAAACCAAAATGTTATACGATCGCTCGTTTCCGAAAAATTAGTCAAAAAGTAAAATTACAGAATTTCGACCCAGCTCATCACAAATTATCTTTCGGTTGCTCTATTTCCTCAACCAAGCCTCCAAACATGATGCGGTTTTCACTAAAATACAGAGCATCGACCCACCTTTCAATTGATGCATCAATCACAAAAATGATTTTTTTTAAGTTTTTCGAGAAAATCGTGGGCTAACCCATTGCCGAAAAAGTAGCATTTTCAAATCTATTTCCCACCCAATCAAAATGCACATCAAAAGAAAGGTATTTAAATGCTCTACCCACAACTGCAAACCAAAATGTTATACGATCGCTCGTTTCCGAAAAATTAGTCAAAAAGTAAAATTACAGAATTTCGACCCAGCTCATCACAAATTATCTTTCGGTTGCTCTATTTCCTCAACCAAGCCTCCAAACATGATGCGGTTTTCACTAAAATACAGAGCATCGACCCACCTTTCAATTGATGCATAAATCTCAAAAATGATTTTTTTTCAGTTTTTCGAGAAAATCGTGGGCTAACCCATTGCCGAAAAAGTAGCATTTTCAAATCTATTTCCTTCCCAATCAAAATACACATCAAAAGAAAGGTATTTAAATGCTCTACCCACAACTGCAAACCAAAATGTTATACGATCGCTCGTTTCCGAAAAATTAGTCAAAAAGTAAAATTACAGAATTTCGACCCAGCTCATCACAAATTATCTTTCGGTTGCTCTATTTCCTCAACCAAGCCTCCAAACATGATGCGGTTTTCACTAAAATACAGAGCATCGACCCACCTTTCAATTGATGCATAAATCACAAAAATGATTTTTTTTAAGTTTTTCGAGAAAATCGTGGGCTAACCCATTGCCGAAAAAGTAGCATTTTCAAATCTATTTCCCACCCAATCAAAATGCACATCAAAAGAAAGGTATTTAAATGCTCTACCCACAACTGCAAACCAAAATGTTATACGATCGCTCGTTTCCGAAAAATTAGTCAAAAAGTAAAATTACAGAATTTCGACCTAGCTCATCACAAATTATCTTTCGGTTGCTCTATTTCCTCAACCAAGCCTCCAAACATGATGCGGTTTTCACTAAAATACAGAGCATCGACCCACCTTTCAATTGATGCATAAATCACAAAAATGATTTTTTTTCAGTTTTTCGAGAAAATCGTGGGCTAACCCTTGCCGAAAAAAGTAGTATTTTCAAAACTATTTCCCACCCAATCAAAATGCACATCAAAAGAAAGGTATTTAAATGCTCTACCCACAACTGCAAACCAAAATATTATACGATCGCTCGTTTCCGAAAAATTAGTCAAAAAGTAAAATTACAGAATTTCGACCCAGCTCATCACAAATTATCTTTCGGTTGCTCTATTTCCTCAACCAAGCCTCCAAACATGATGCGGTTTTCACTAAAATACAGAGCATCTACCCAGCTTTCAATTGATGCATAAATCACAAAAATGATTTTTTTTTCAGTTTTTCGAGAAAATCGTGGGCTAACCCTTGCCGAAAAAGTAGTATTTTCAAAACTATTTCCCACCCAATCAAAATACACATCAAAAGAAAGGTATTTAAATGCTCTACCCACAACTGCAAACCAAAATGTTATACGATCGCTCGTTTCCGAAAAATTAGTCAAAAAGTAAAATTACAGAATTTCGACCCAGCTCATCACAAATTATCTTTCGGTTGCTCTATTTCCTCAACCAAGCCTCCAAACATGATGCGGTTTTCACTAAAATACAGAGCATCGACTTACATATCAATTGATGCATAAATCTCAAAAATGATTTTTTTTCAGTTTTTCGAGAAAATCGTGGGCTAACCCATTGCCGAAAAAGTAGCATTTTCAAATCTATTTCCCACCCAATCAAAATACACATCAAAAGAAAGGTATTTAAATGCTCTACCCACAACTGCAAACCAAAATGTTATACGATCTCTCTTTTCCGAAAAATTAGTCAAAAAGTAAAATTACAGAATTTCGACCCAGCTCATCACAAATTATCTTTCGGTTGCTCTATTTCCTCAACCAAGCCTCCAAACATGATGCGGTTTTCACTAAAATATAGAGCTTCGACCCAGCTTTCAATTGATGCATAAATCACAAAAATGATTTTTTTTCAGTTTTTCGAGAAAATCGTGGGCTAACCCTTGCCGAAAAAGTAGTATTTTCAAAACTGTTTCCCACCCAATCAAAATACACATCAAAAGAAAGGTATTTAAATGCTCTACCCACAACTGCAAACCAAAATGTTATACGATCGCTCGTTTCCGAAAAATTAGTCAAAAAATAAAATTACAGAATTTCGACCCAGCTCATCACAAATTATCTTTCGGTTGCTCTATTTCCTCAACCAAGCCTCCAAACATGATGCGGTTGTCACTAAAATACAGAGCATCGACCCACCTTTCAATTGATGCATAAATCTCAAAAATGATTTTTTTTTCAGTTTTTCGAGAAAATCGTGGGCTAACCCTTGCCGAAAAAAGTAGTATTTTCAAAACTATTTCCCACCCAATCAAAATGCACATCAAAAGAAAGGTATTTAAATGCTCTACCCACAACTGCAAACCAAAATGTTATACGATCGTCGTTTCCGAAAAATTAGTCAAAAAGTAAAATTACAGAATTTCGACCCAGCTCATCACAAATTATCTTTCGGTTGCTCTATTTCCTCAACCAAGCCTCCAAACATGATGCGGTTTTCACTAAAATACAGAGCATCGACCCACCTTTCAATTGATGCATAAATCACAAAAATGATTTTTTTTTTCAGTTTTTCGAGAAAATCGTGGGCTAACCCTTGCCGAAAAAAGTAGTATTTTTAAAACTATTTCCCACCCAATCAAAATGCACATCAAAAGAAAGGTATTTAAATGCTCTACCCACAACTGCAAACCAAAATGTTATACGATCTCTCTTTTCCGAAAAATTAGTCAAAAAGTAAAATTACAGAATTTAGACCCAGCTCATCACAAATTATCTTTCGGTTGCTCTATTTCCTCAACCAAGCCTCCAAACATGATGCGGTTTTCACTAAAATATAGAGCATCGACCCAGCTTTCAATTGATGCATTAATCACAAAAATGATTTTTTTTCAGTTTTTCGAGAAAATCGTGGGCTAACCCTTGCCGAAAAAGTAGTATTTTCAAAACTGTTTCCCACCCAATCAAAATACACATCAAAAGAAAGGTATTTAAATGCTCTACCCACAACTGCAAACCAAAATGTTATACGATCGCTCGTTTCCGAAAAATTAGTCAAAAAGTAAAATTACAGAATTTCGACCCAGCTCATCACAAATTATCTTTCGGTTGCTCTATTTCCTCAACCAAGCCTCCAAACATGATGCGGTTGTCACTAAAATACAGAGCATCGACCCACCTTTCAATTGATGCATAAATCTCAAAAATGATTTTTATTTTAGTTTTTCGAGAAAATCGTGGGTTAACCCTTGCCGAAAAAAGTAGTATTTTCAAAACTATTTCCCACCCAATCAAAATGCACATCAAAAGAAAGGTATTTAAATGCTCTACCCACAACTGCAAACCAAAATGTTATACGATCTCTCTTTTCCGAAAAATTAGTCAAAAAGTAAAATTACAGAATTCCGACCCAGCTCATCACAAATTATCTTTCGGTTGCTCTATTTCCTCAACCAAGCCTCCAAACATGATGCGGTTTTCACTAAAATACAGAGCATCGACCCAGCTTTCAATTGATGCATAAATCTCAAAAATGATTTTTTTTCAGTTTTTCGAGAAAATCGTGGGCTAACCCTTGCCGAAAAAAGTAGTATTTTCAAATCTATTTCCCACCCAATCAAAATGCACATCAAAAGAAAGGTATTTAAATGCTCTACCCACAACTGCAAACCAAAATGTTATACGATCTCTCTTTTCCGAAAAATTAGTCAAAAAGTAAAATTACAGAACTTTGACCCAGCTCATCACAAATTATCTTTCGGTTGCTCTATTTCCTCAACCAAGCCTCCAAACATGATGCGGTTTTCACTAAAATACAGAGCATCGACCCACCTTTCAATTGATGCATAAATCTCAAAAAAGATTTTTTTTCAGTTTTTCGAGAAAATCGTGGGCTAACCCATTGCCGAAAAAGTAGTATTTTCAAAACTATTTCCCACCCAATCAAAATGCACATCAAAAGAAAGGTATTTAAATGCTCTACCCACAACTGCAAACCAAAATGTTATACGATCTCTCTTTTCCGAAAAATTAGTCAAAAAGTAAAATTACAGAATTTCGACCCAGCTCATCACAAATTATCTTTCGGTTGCTCTATTTCCTCAACCAAGCCTCCAAACATGATGCGGTTTTCACTAAAATACAGAGCATCGACCCACCTTTCAATTGATGCATAAATCTCAAAAATGATTTTTTTTCAGTTTTTCGAGAAAATCGTGGGCTAACCCTTGCCGAAAAAAGTAGTATTTTCAAAACTATTTCCCACCCAATCAAAATGCACATCAAAAGAAAGGTATTTAAATGCTCTACCCACAACTGCAAACCAAAATGTTATACGATCGCTCGTTTCCGAAAAATTAGTCAAAAAGTAAAATTACAGAATTTCGACCCAGCTCATCACAAATTATCTTTCGGTTGCTCTATTTCCTCAACCAAGCCTCCAAACATGATGCGGTTTTCACTAAAATACAGAGCATAGACCCACCTTTCAATTGATGCATAAATCACAAAAATGATTTTTTTTCAGTTTTTCGAGAAAATCGTGGGCTAACCCTTGCCGAAAAAAGTAGTATTTTCAAAACTATTTCCCACCCAATCAAAATGCACATCAAAAGAAAGGTATTTAAATGCTCTACCCACAACTGCAAACCAAAATGTTATACGATCGCTCGTTTCCGAAAAATTAGTCAAAAAGTAAAATTACAGAATTTCGACCCAGCTCATCACAAGTTATCTTTCGGTTGCTCTATTTCCTCAACCAAGCCTCCAAACATGATGCGGTTTTCACTAAAATACAGAGCATCGACCCACCTTTCAATTGATGCATAAATCACAAAAATGATTTTTTTTCAGTTTTTCGAGAAAATCGTGGGCTAACCCTTGCCGAAAAAAGTAGTATTTTCAAAACTATTTCCCACCCAATCAAAATGCACATCAAAAGAAAGGTATTTAAATGCTCTACCTACAACTGCAAACCAAAATGTTATACGATCGCTCGTTTCCGAAAAATTAGTCAAAAAGTAAAATTACAGAATTTCGACCCAGCTCATCACAAATTATCTTTCGGTTGCTCTATTTCCTCAACCAAGCCTCCAAACATGATGCGGTTTTCACTAAAATACAGAGCATCGACCCACCTTTCAATTGATGCATAAATCACAAAAATGATTTTTTTTTCAGTTTTTCGAGAAAATCGTGGGCTAACCCATTGCCAAAAAAGTAGTATTTTCAAAACTATTTCCCACCCAATCAAAATGCACATCAAAAGAAAGGTATTTAAATGCTCTACCCACAACTGCAAACCAAAATGTTATACGATCGCTCGTTTCCGAAAAATTAGTCAAAAAGTAAAATTACAGAATTTCGACCCAGCTCATCACAAATTATCTTTCGGTTGCTCTATTTCCTCAACCAAGCCTCCAAACATGATGCGGTTTTCACTAAAATACAGAGCATCGACCCACCTTTCGATTGATGCATAAATCACAAAAATGATTTTTTTCAGTTTTTCGAGAAAATCGTGGGCTAACCCTTGCCGAAAAAAGTAGTATTTTCAAAACTATTTCCCACCCAATCAAAATGCACATCAGTAGGAAAGGGGGCACTCTAGTCTGGGAATTTTTTGTGGTTAGGAGCGCGTGGCAAAGAGGTCGGCAGCCTTTGTAGGTAGTGTTTGAGTCGTGGTGGTTGTGTATGTCTTATCAGTATTGATGTTTTGGGGTTAGGAGCGCGTGCCAGTGTGAGTTATAGAAATGTGTAATGGTGTTATCACAATATGTTTTTTATGATTCATTGTAATTTGTGGTTTGTATTTTGTTTAATGGGTTTATATGCCTACATACATATATAGTCTTCCATTCTTTTTTTTTCTAGTAAGAATACTTAAAGAATGTAAAAAAAAAAGAAACAAAATCTAATGTCCGATGAAAACATATTTTTTCGAACGCGCAGCTGTTCTATATTTTGTCATAAATAGAAACTGTGGTTTCATAAAAATATGTATGGGAATTTCACAGATAAGATGCGCAAATGTTCTATATTTTTGTCGTAAATAGAAATTGTGGTTTCATAAAAATATGTATGGGAATTTCACAGATTAAAGAAAATAATTATAATACAAAAAGACAAATATTGAACATGTGTCTTTATTTTGTTTTTATCAGAAATACTGTGGGTTAGAATACTTTAAAGAATGTAAAAAGAAAAAACAATTATACATGGGAATTATATTGTTTTTTTTTTTTTTTTTTTTTGTGGGAAGCTCATTCGTTCTATATTTTGTTCTAAGTGGTTTCATAAAATATTGACTTTATCTGTTTTTATCAGAATTATTGAGGTTTGAAATAATTAAAAGAATTTCAAATGTAGCAATCAAATATCCATTTGACTTAAAAAAAAATTGGTAAAGTAACATTTTATCAAAAAAAAAAAACACATATAGACATTAAGCTCAATGTCTATACTTTTTTCGTAAGTATAAGATCAGGGCATATTCAACTATTGAATTCAGTCACTCTTGACAAAGTAGAGAATAGCAAGTGGTAAATCTTAAAAAAAATTTAAAAAAAATTAAAAACAAAATGTCTTCAATTTTAAACAAAATAAAAGCGAACTCCAGGATCGTGAGCAAGCAATTGGTCAGCATGAAGAAGCTGACATTAAAAAAAAAATATGCGATTGTGGGTGCCAAGAAGTGCACCACGCGCTACGGACAGCAGCTGTGTCTGGAACTCAATGACTGTTACGTCTTCTTACCAAAAAGGTGTGCAGAGTCCTTCGGTGATGAGGAAATACGGGAGCTGCCTAAACTTTGTTTGGAGGTCGTAGCTCCTCACGAAGCAACATTCGAGATAGACTTTCATGAAAAAGAAAGTAGCACCAGCGATGACAGCAATATCAACAACAACAACAGTATCAATGAAAGCAGTAGCAGCAGCAGTAACAACAACAACTATAATAACAACACCAACAATCATAAAAAAGACGAGGAGGAGGTAATAAATAACTTTGTGCAGTCACAGAAGAGTTTATTTTACAACTCTTTGTATTAAAAAAAAAAAAAAAAAGGTTTTTTGTTAAAAAATAAAAAAAAAAAAATTAAATACAAATTTTTAAAAGTTTTTTTTTTCTATACCTGCTTGTTTGTTTGTTTCGAAGGATTGAGAAAGAAAGAGAATATTTTGTTATTACTCGCTTCTATTTCAAGCAATTAAGGTTTTTTTGTTAACTTTCACTCTTTTCTTTTTCACCCATTTGTATATAGCGATTTGAAATAATAGACGAAATGGTGACGAGGATTAAAAGGTTTGGTTTGAACGGAAGAAAAATCCAGTTCAAAATAAAACCTGTTCCTGAAAATAAGGAGCCTACTTCCTGGATAAGGGAAGGTTTGAACGGCATGTTCAAACATGCTTTGAAAGATCTGGATCCCCTTGATAAAGTGGGAATAACTTTTAGCGGAAAGAGTTTTTCCACCGAACGGGGTAGCGGTTGGATCAACTTTAAAGACTGTTCCGCCATTAAATTTAGCGACATTTGGGAGATGGTCAGTAGAATCTTCCAAAGTAATTCTACAGGTCTGAGCACTGATGATTTTAATCTAAGCATAACATCTGTGAAGCTCCCTTCAGGTTCTGGAAGAAAAAGATCTAACATCCATAACACCTTTGAAAAGGAATGCTCCAAAAGAAAGGGTATTGTATCTGTACACAATACGGATAACTTGTGCTTGCCTCGAGCGCTAGTCGTTGGCAAAGTATATGCCAATAAAGAAAGTGTGTTAAACAAAAACGCAATAAGAAGAGATATTGGGAAAATTCAGACAAAGAATGCCTTAAAACTAATTAATGAGGCACACATAAATATACCCCCTGAAGGGTGTGGCATTCCAGAATTAAAAATATTCCAACAACATTTAAAGGAATACAAAATAACGGTGTATAACCACGGAACAAAAGGGCGTGATATCATATTTGAAGGTGATAATGATGAGAAAAAAAAAATCAATTTAATCTACCATAATAATCACTTCAATTTAATAACGTCCTTAACTGCTGCATTTTGTTGCAGTTATTATTGCGAAGATTGCCATGAACCCTACAATATGAAGAGCAAACATAGGTGTCATAAAACATGTCCACAATGTCAAAACACACCTCCGTGCCCGAAAATTGCAAAAGAAATTAATTGTGTAGATTGTAATCGAAATTTTAGAGGGAAAAACTGTTTCGACAAACACAAGGCAGGCAACTCAAAAGGAAACAATATTTGTGAACAAGTCAAAAGATGCATACTATGTTTAAAAACATATAGTGGCAATCGAACTCATATCTGTGGCGAATACTACTGTAAATTATGTAGGAAGCACGTGGAAGCAGATCATTTGTGCTATATACTTCCCGATAGTAGATTACCTAGTTGTAAAGACACTCTTTACATTTTTTATGATTTAGAGAGTCGTCAAGAGAGAGTTATCGGTGAAAAAATCATATCTATTGCAGATGATACTTATAATACTCAGGTGAAAATACATGAGCCTAATTTGTGTGTTTTTAGGCAAAAGTGTTATGAATGTTTTGATATCCCGAATTTGGCCTTTTGTAATAAGTGCGGGCATTCATTGAACGTTGTTCAGGAATCTGAAGAAGAAGAAGAAGGAAACATTATCCCAAAATTCTTAAAACATATTCTGAATGTTCGACAAAAATTTAAAAACGTCATTGTATTAGCACATAACGGACAATCTTATGACCATCAATTTATATTAAATTATATACTGAATGAAACAAATTTAAGTCCGGAATTAATCATGCGAGGCAGTAAAATAATATTAATGATAATAGGAAATATTAAGTTTATAGATTCCTTAAATTATTTCCCGATGGCTCTCTCTAAGCTGCCGAAAACCTTCCAGCTATCGTCGGAATTGAAAAAAGGATATTTTCCTCATTTGTTCAATACAAGAGGAAATAGAAACTATGTCGGGAAGTTACCAGCCTTAGAATTCTACAGTCCGAATACTATGAAAACAGAAGAACTTGAAGTATTTCTAAAATGGTACGGAGAACATAAAAACGACATTTTTGAACTCCAACGTGAACTTTTGGAGTATTGCATCAGTGATGTCAATATCCTGACTGAGGCTTGTCTAAAGTTCAGACGTTTTTTTCTCATTGAAAGTAATATTGAGCCATTCTTAGAAGCTACGACTATAGCTTCTTCATGCAATCTGGTGTACCGAAGAAATTTTCTACAGTCGAACACTATTGGGTTAATACCCAAAAATGGATACAGGTAAATTGTTATTTAAATGAATACAATATCTAAAATAAATGTTAAAACAAATGTGTTTTTTCTCAATATCAGGTGCGTCGATAATCAGTCAACGGAAGCAATTAAGTGGTTGATTTTGGAAGAGCAAAGTCGAAAAATCAACATAAAACATGCTGCTAAAGGACGTGAAGCCATAATTAACGGAGTTAAAGTCGATGGTTTCTGCGAAGAAAATAAACAAGTTTTTGAGTTTCATGGTTGCTACTATCACGGTCATCCTGCTTGTCTTAAACATAAACGAGACGAACCTCTATCTGATAAAGAACAACACGATACGTTGAATTACAGATACGAGAGAACGTTGGCCAAAACAGCACGTTTGAGATCGTTTAATTATGAAGTGATCGAAAAGTGGGGTTGTGAATTTGAGACCCAACTTAGTTTTCTAAAAGATGAAGAGTTAAATTTCATAAACAATCACCCACTTGTACAGAATGCCCCGTTAAATCCACGAGATGGTTTCTTTGGAGGAAGAACTGGGAATACATTTAATTACTACAGGTGTAAGGAAGGTGAGCAAATAAAATACATTGATGTATGTTCACTATACCCCTGGGTATGTAAAAATGGGAAGTTTCCAGTTGGACATCCAAAAGTTCATACAAGTAATGATGATATTTGCTCTAATATGCAACTTGATGGTATCAATGGACTCATTAAATGTAAAATTCTACCACCAGAAAACTTATTTCACCCTGTCTTACCCCAAAAACAGAACAATAAACTAATGTTTTCATTGTGTAGAACCTGCAGCAGTGAAAAAACTAAGGAAAGAGTTTGTACCCATTCTGATGATCAGAGGGCCTTGTTAGGAGTATGGGTGATTGACGAAGTAGTAAAAGCTATTGAAATGGGTTATAAGCTACTAACTATAATGGAAATTTGGGAATACGATGTAATCCAATATAACCCTACTGCAGGTACTGAAGGATTATTTACCTCGATGATGAATAAATACCTTAAAATAAAGCAAGAAGCTTCAGGTTGGCCAAATATATGTTTATCTGAAGAGGATAAAAACAAATATATTACGGATTTTCTCGAGAAGGAAAAAATCAAGTTAGAATACTCCGAAATAACAGATAATCCTGGCAAGAGATCACTTGCCAAGCTGATTTTAAATTCTTTTTGGGGTAAATTTGGACAAAGAGAAAATCAACAAAAAACCTGTATTATTAATAATCCTTCAGATTTGTTTAATTTGCTTACTCATCCATCTATAGAAGTTTCACAAATTCTACCAATTAATGAAAACAATATTGTGATAAGCTTCGAAATGAAAGAAGAAGCAGTTGAAACTCTATCAACTGTTAATGTTTCTATTGCCGCATATACCACAACTCAAGCTCGCCTGAAATTATATAGCTACTTAGAAAAACTTCAGGAAAGAGTTTTGTACTACGACACTGATTCCGTTATTTATGTTTGTCGTCAAGGAGAATTCGATCCACCTACTGGAGACTTTATCGGTGATATGACAAACGAACTGGATTGCTATGGTCAAGGAAGTTACATTACCGAATTTGTAAGTGGTGGACCAAAAAATTATTCTTACAAAGTATACAGCACAAAGGATAAAAAAGAACACACTGTCTGTAAAGTGAAGGGTATCTTCCTCAATTATGAATCTTCCCAAAAAATTAATTTCGATTCAATAAAAGAAGCGGTTTTAAATTCTTCTATACAAGAAGATTCTGAAGAAAGTATTGTCATAAAATCTAAAAATATACGACGTACCATAGAACATCAGGTAGTTACTGTAGAAGAAGTCAAAACATATAAACCAAGAGCTGAAAAACGTCAATTTTTCGACGATCACAGTTCTCTGCCGTACGGATATAAAAGGAAAAAACCCAACCCACCTTCATCATCATCATAATAATCATTATAGTAATAAAAAGTCGCACTTTATGTAAATATTAAAATAAAAAAATAATTTAAAATTTTAAGCAAAAGTTTTTTTTGTTTTATTTGAAAATATTAATTACAATTTTTAGCTTCTTTAATGTATCTGCTCAAAAGATAAACATTCTGGAGTGCACATATTTTTCCATGATACCAACATTTCAAAGTTATATCCGGATAAATTCTTTTTAGTTCTTTTAAATTAGGACACTTATAGTTAAGATCTTCAAGGTTAATGACTTCAACATTTTCGTTATTAATAAGTTTTTGTAGCCAATGTTTCTTTTCTCTACCCTTGACGTAAACAACATTTTTAATTTTTTTTCGAAGATATGACTTAACTTTGCAAAAATCTGTATCTCCTCCATCCCAGGTAAAACCATGATGATACTCACGCAACCAATGAGCTTGTCTTTTGAGGTGTGACGGAAGAAAGTTAGAGTGAAATGGTGGAGTGAGTATGAAATGTTGGTGATATCCATTAAAAAGTACAGCCATTTCCTTTAAGATAAACTCATTGTTGACTCCTCTAAAACCTTGAAAGTCTACAAAACAGGTATCCATGTTTAGATCTGTTCTAAGCAAATGCACTTTTTCTACTGAAAAAATATAGATTATGACACCAATTTAAATAAGTTTGTTAACTTCTCCAGTCAATGGATTGTACTCGATTATGCGATCATGAAGTATTAAACAATACATAGTTGTTGAAGCAGGAATCGAAGTTAATGTTTTAAGTTCAATTTTTACATCCACAGGACCCGTTTTGATTGACTCATTTTGATGAGAACAATCAATAACCAGAATTGGGGCGATATCTTTAAACTCTTGTCGCGATAAAAGTGGATTTGATTGTTGTTGATAATACGATTGTTGAAATTTACTATACATTTCATAGAGAATAGCATATCGATCCAGTTTATATTTAACATTTAAATCTTCGCGAGGGTAAGATTCGGAATTTAAATGTACTTTTACATTGCTCACATCACAATGATCAAATATGCTAGCATCTTTATTTCGTTGATTTTTTCTATCAGTTTGTAGAGCAATGATAATATATCTTGGTTTCTCAAGCTGACTTGAAGTTTTAACTGTCCATACATGATCAGTGGTGGTTGGTAGTGTTGGATATTCGTACATTTCCCAATTTCGAAAATGAATTTGAATTGGATTTGATTGTATTTGTTTCAATAATGTAAGTTTATTCGAATCAGATAAGGTAATGTGTGGTACTCTCCACTGCAGTTTAAAAATCGAAAGTTTTAATTCTTCGTTGTCTTTAGAAAAATAAGCATTCTCATTCGATCGAGTACGAATTAAAATCAATTCATGTCTTGCATTTGTTATGATCTTTTTATAATCTTCAGTAAATCCTAACAGATATTTTAATTTTATACAAAAATTAAAAGTACCCGATGCAAGAGAAAAACTGCTACCCCCAGTCCATGATCCATTTTCCAAGCTCTTACTTTCATTTGCGTTTAAAGAAATATAATTTTTTAAGGTCGATGTTATTCCCACGTTTTTATTGTTGTCAATGTTTACTCCATTCAGTTCATATTGTATTTCTTCAAAAAGAAAAGCCTTTGCATTATTAGTTAATTTTCCTGCTGAAACAGTTCCATCTGCTTTTGTTAGACTCCCTTCTACATAAATATAGCTTTCACTAGGTAATATACATAAGTCTTGTTGTTGTATGGGAATACGTATTTCATCACTCGGATTGAAGGACTGAAGAAATGGTGAGTAACAATGGTACTCAAACTTAGATATGCTATTATCAAAGATGGGTCCTTGAGTAATATTTAATATATCGTTCATATTGTAAATTATTTTAATTTGAATCCCAGTGACAGAAGATAGGCTTTATTTTCAGGTGATAACTTAGGTGTTGACAGTGTTGATGTTTGGGAAGAACTAGTTAAATGGTTACCTTTGATATCTGTTAAATAATTATTGTAGATTATCATTATTCTAATATTGGGGTTAGATGTAATCGAACAGTTATTCTTTCTCCTCTAAAATTTATTAAGTCTCCGTTCTGGTCCACAAGTTTTAATGTTATAGTACTTATTCGTTTGACATTCACAGGTAGATAGATGACATTTTTTGGAACTTCAATGATTTTATACCCTGACCCTGTTTCTGGTGAGAATTCATGTATTGTATGCATAGGAGTATTATTAAAGTAAGAGCCAGTAATTATATTACACTCGACTCGTATTACATTTACCTTGTTTATGTCAACAGGTAAATCTGACAAATGAGTTTTTTTACCTTCTAGAACACGTTTACTGAAACCCAATAATTTTCCTATGGTTCTGTTCTTGTTGAAATATATGTTCTCGTTGCATTGGATTTGACATTCCATTGTGTTATTATTTGCTTCTATTTCAATAATAATGGAGGAATTTCGCAATAATAATTCTTCGGATATATATTCTGCAATAGCATCAATTTCATACGATCCTATTGGGATTTCAATTTCATATTCGCCCACATGAAACAAATTATTATTCGCATCAACATTCGGTATAGAGTTGTACGTGTGAAAATCAATCAATCCACAAACATAGTCTTTATCCAAGTTCAGCGGTGGAAAATATTCAGCTGATAGAAGTGAAGTTCTCCCGCTCAGTGTAAGTGTCATTGCCATGGTGATGAAAAACATAATGAAAGCCATTGTATATAAAACTCTTTATTTATTGAAAATAACATTCATATAAAAATCTTAAACATAAATGACCACAGTTAAAAGAGTCATAACCTTGGTATTTTGTATAATTATAATTAATTTTTTCACCCAAATAATTAATAATTTCAATAGGAGGTTGAAGATTTCCAAAACTATCAAAATATTCAATTCGGTTGCCTTTTTTATAAAACGCTACCCAGTGTGTTCCAGGACCAATTGATGAGTCTAGATTTACAATTCCACATTCGTTTTTCAAAGGTTTAGTTTTTGGTAAATTATCTCTCATGAAAACTCCTCGAAAATTCGGAATGAATTTCCTTGCAAAATTTCTCAAATCTATTTCATTTAATGCACGATTGGGCAGCGAACTTAGAAGTTTTTTGGCTGTGGATTTAAATAAAGTCCAAACCCTTTTCTATAAGGTTTAAGGTATAAGCCCTGGCCTACTGCAACGGATTCCATTTGTTGATTATGACGCTTTTTCTCCTCTAAATCTTTTTTAGCAATGCTAATATCGTTGACAGCTTTTGCTACGCCTGCAGCACCTCCCGTTAAAGCTCCAAGAGCTGAAAGTCCAGCAAACAACGGTACAAGAAATGGAATTACACCACCAATTTTCGGTACAGAAATAACTCTGGGTGTCTTAATTTTATTACTGTTTTTTCTTACTGTTTTCTTAGCAGATGATATGGCTATTTGGATTGCCTTTTCCAGATTGAAGGGTTTTTTACGTTTAATATTATTTCCAACAACTGTTATTATTTTTCTAAATGAGAGTTGCTTAGCATTTTTATCTAAATTTGACTTATTGTCGTTTTCTTTTTTATTTTTCGCTTTTTTCTTAGGCTTTTTGTCTTTATTCTTAGAACAACCCATACCGAATTTTGTTTTTGCCTTCAAAAGATTGGTAACCAATAGTGCGTTTGCCTTTTCACCTAAACTAGCGTCTCCGGATTTAACTCGTTGCCAAGCTTTTTCAGTTAAAATCCTATCGGCAATGTGTCGATCAGATGTATTTTTAAATTTAGAATAAGATATATCGTGTTCCTTGCACGCTTGATCAAGTAAATTAATTCCCGGATCCCCTCGAGCTAGACGTTGTCGGAGTTTTGTTCCAGGTCCACAGTATTGATAACCAGGTAAATGTAGTTCAAGAGGTAGTTTGTTTATTAAAGTATTTAATAAACCTTTTCCTTTCACAATGTTTCGTCGACTGATATATTTTTTGGAATAATCAATCATTTTAAATGATTATCTTAGCGTAAGAATGGTTGGATGTCATATGACACTTTTAAAATATAAACTTGTCATTTATAGGAAATCATTTAGTTTTAATTACTATGCGTTTCGTTAAACAACAATGCCAGTTACCAGTAATAAATATGGAACTGGCTAACAATATTGAAAGAAAAAAACATGGTAAACTATTCCCTCATAGTATAAGAGGGTTAATTACTGGTCCCTCAAATTGCGGAAAAACAAATGTCATGATGAGTTTGTTACAACATCCAAATGGATTAAAATTTGAAAATATCTATATATATTCTAAATCCTTACATCAACCAAAGTATGAGTTTTTACGAAAAGCCATAAAACCTATTAAAAATATGGGTTTCTTCACTTTTGCCAATAACAGTGATGTTATTTCACCCGAAGAGGCTAAACCAAATTCTATATTTATTTTTGACGATATTGCCTGTGAAAAACAAGACACAGTTCGAGTTTACTTCAGTATGGGACGGCATCATCATATTGATAGTTTTTACTTATGCCAGACTTATACAAGAATACCCAAACACTTAATTCGAGACAATGCGAATTTACTAATCATCTTCAAACAGGACGATATGAATCTAAAACATATATATAATGATCATGTTAATTCAGATATGACATTTAATACATTCAGAATAGTTTGTGCAGAATGTTGGAAGACAAATTACGGATTTGTGGTAATTGACAAGGATAGTCCTTTGAATGAAGGTCGTTATAGAAAAGGCTTTGACTGTTTTCTTAAGTTATAAAACAAATAACACTTTTGCTTTAATACCATATGTAAAGAAATGTTCTATGAGAACAGTACAGAGCAGTACAGTGAGCAGATAGTAGCAGTAAAAAGCAGTTCCACCCAGATTGAGACCCAGTATTCTTCAGTTAAAATCAGTAATCTCAATATCAAATTCAGTTTAAAATTTTTTGAACGATTCTTTCAACAACTTCGAAACAAATTAACAACTTGCCTCTGTAGGAAGAAATAAATGTTTACATTATGATGAATATAGATGTAAAACTTACAAAGGAATTAATTAAAACTACAGATGCTCTACGAAAGAAATACAAAGCTCTTAAGATCGGTAGGGAAGCTTACGAAACTCAAATTAAAGAAACTCTTAAACCTCTTACAAAACCACTAAACGAATTAGTAAAAAAATCAAATATCAAACAAGATCAACATAACCTTATAAATAGTCCTTTAAAGAAAATAAAACTCAATTTTGAACATCCTCAATCACAAGAAAATGATTATGATAACAAGAAACATTTTCATGAAGAATTCACCACCCTCAAAACTTCTATTGATGATGATGATGATTCAAGAATTTTTTCCGTTGATAGTAATACTACTCCAAAAAGAACAAAGAACAAGTCAAGCCATAGTAGCTTTGCAGAACGCTTGTCACAAAAACAATTTCATGACACCCCTAAAAAATATATAGATTTATTTCTAAATAATTCCAACACCCTTGATAAAACGTATGGTGTACATTCAAAAGATGGAAAAATGTACATCGGTAATAGTGAGTTAAACCTTATCGGAAAAGATATAGAAATTAAAAATAAAACCTTCGAAGGAACAAATGGGTTATATGAGCTTATATTTAAGAAAAACCCTGATAATCAAGTTTACACCAATGAAGATTTAAAAAACTACAGGACTATATTACATGACACTAATGCTCATAGAATTGATCATAATTCACAGAGACAAGTACACGGCAATAGAGGTTATAAGTATAAAAAAATTATAAGTAAATTATTCGGATTAACAACAAATACTTCTAATACTCTATCGCCATCATCTTCAACACTACAAATACCTTCAGGAAGTGGAATAATGCAATTATCAAATTTGAAAAAAGACTATATATTTTGGGATAATCCCAATGAACTAGTAGATCGATTGAGACTTCTAATTGGTTCACAACAAGTTGGACACAACAATCACTCTAACGAAATTATTTCAATCATTGAAGAACTTAAAGAAGCCAATATTATCGAATAATAATAAAAAAAAGATGAGTGTTGATAAATTTGGTCGTTTCTCAAATAGAACCCCACCCAGAGGACCAAGAGGAAAACAAGGAGAGCAGGGACCACCAGGTTTACAGGGAGAGCGAGGTTTGCCTGGACCACCTGGAGAGGGATTCCTCAAAACAGAAAGCGGAGATTACAACACACAATTTAAACGGTTAAAAAATGTTCAAGAACCACAAGAACAGGAAGACGCTGCTACCAAAAAAATATGTTGATGAAACATACGAACAACTTAAAGAATACATCCAATATAGAGTAGTTGACAAATTTGAGAAACTACTGTTTGACACAATTGATAATAAGGAAAAAAAATCTGAAAATAAAATTGAAGACAATTCTATTAGTTATTAAAACTTAAAACCAATCATTATATAACTTTAGTCTTTAATCTATCTCCTCAGTGTGGAGAACTCAATCATTATGTCTAACATAGATTTTTTATTAATTTTTGATGAAATTCTACAGTTTCTGAAAACAAATCATCATAATATACTAGAAGAACATCATGAAGAGCTTTTGAATTGTGTAATCTTTTTGAAAAGATTTATGAATGTATCTACTACAACATCAAAACATGGATGTCATTTCGATAACTGCCCATGGTCTTCAAACTTATGTAAAAATGGTCCAGATACATGCGCATGTTACATGCTTGAAAATAGACTGTTAAAAATAAAAAAACTGATGTCTTTGTATAAAAGATTGAAATAGTATGACTTAAACTTGTAGTTATTATATAGAAATATTTTAATTAATAAAATGCATGAACAAATACTTTGTTTTTATCATTCAATAAAAAGATGAGTCAGAGAAACGTTGTTGAAGAACTACATAAGCCTGCTCGAAGGAATTTTCCAAAAAGACGAGTAATTATTAAGGGTCTAGATGATTTATGGCAAGCCGACCTAGTCGAGATGGTTGTGTATTCACCCGAAAACGAAAATTATCGATATCTTCTCACAGTTATTGATACATTTTCTAAATTTGCTTGGACGGCTCCTATTAAAAATAAAACAGGAACGAGTGTCACTCAGGCTATGGAAGATATATTTAATAAAGGTCGTCACCCAAAAAATTTCCAAACAGATGATGGAAAAGAATTCTTCAATGCATCGTTTAAAAAACTTATGAAAAAGTTTCAAATCAATCATTACTCTACATTTAGTGTTCTCAAAGCTTCCATTGTTGAACGATTTAATCGTACCTTGAAAACTTGGATGTGGAAAGAATTTAGTTTAAATGGTTCATATCGTTGGATTGATATTATAGAACAACTAACAAAAACGTACAATAATTCCAAACATCGTACGATAAATATGAAACCATCTGAAGTCAATGCTGCAAATGAAAACATATTACTCTCCAAGATCTATAATCACATCAAAATACATATTACTCCAAAGTTTAAAACCGGGGATTTTGTCAGAATTAGTAAATACAAACATGTTTTCGATAAAGGATACACACCGAATTGGACCACAGAAATCTTTAAGATAGCCAAAGTGCAACACTCAAATCCAATAACGTACCTATTGGAAGATCACCAAGGACATCCCATTAAAGGAGGGTTTTATGAGCTTGAACTACAGAAAACTAAGTTCCCCGATACATATCTAGTCGAGGAAGTGCTTCAAAGAAAAAAAGATCGATTATTTGTTAAATGGCTCGGCTTTTCACACGATCACAACTCTTGGATTCCTATACCTAAAATTAATAAATAAGACACATCTTTTTGTAATTTTTTTTTAAATAAAAATCTTTATTGATATATACACTTATACATTTTTTTTTCTTAAGAGATATTCATATGGTATGATTGTTTTAATGATTTGAAATTCAGTAATTCGACATCAGATTTGTATGCGAGATCCTCCTTCATAAAGACCTCAACTTCTCCATTACTTAATACTCTCTCAGTTTCATATTCATGATACTCATAACATTTAATGCTTAGAGTGCGCAAATTATAATTGCTATCATACGAACATCGAACAGTTAGTGCCTTATCTTCATCAAACTCAAGCTTGAAATGTCTATAAAAAACATCCTTACTTTGTATAATTCCTGATATTTCAGTTTCTTTTTTAATTAAGTCTTGCCTAAAACTCTCGATTGCTTCCTCTACGGTTACTATTTTTTTCTCCTCCAAAATTGTATTTACCACCGTTCTTGCTGTTGTTGAAGTCACTGTTGCATCATTTTGAAATGATGTTGTATCGGTTGTTGTTGTTGTGGTATTAAGCAAATTTTTACCATTTGTAAAGGTTAACAAACGAAACGATAAACCTATCTGCACAGTATCATTATTAGGTAAACTCAAGGAAAAAGAGAGATTATCAGTTATGTTTGCTTGTTGCAAATTGATATCCACAGGTAATGGCAAAGTAGCAATTAATGAAGGACAAATTAAAAGCAGACATAAGACTGATGAGTAAAACAACATTTTAAAAAAAAGATGTTTGCTATCCAAAGGTTTGTCATAAACTAATAAACATTACACTCAAATTTTAAATTTTATAAAATTTTTATTCTATCTATATTCATCTCTCTTTCTCACATCTTTTATTCTTATCTCATTTTGTATATATTAAAATACATTCGATTGAAATGATGTGTCATGAACTCGTTCAACTGTCTCTATTTTTATGCGATGACTGTCTTTTTTCTTTTTAAGTTTTTGAGGTTCATTAAGTAATTCAACCTCACCAAATGGACAAAGCGATGGATATTCACCCTCTTTTCTCTTTACAGCATTCGAATGAGGTGTAATCGTTCCGATCAGTGTTAACTCCCCTCCTATAATATAATTTTATGTTTTATTCATTTCATTTTACTTTTTTTTTATGAAAACTAATATTCTCACCTAAAAGTTTAAACCGTACATGTTGCATAGATTGAAACTGCAACTTAAAACTCAGAATAGGCGAAACGGTCTCACCATTTCTAATATGAAACAAAACGCATTCGCTTCCATATTCTGGCTGTAGCATCAATTTTAATGTGTCATTATAGAATATTACATCCGTAAATTTTATGTCCAACCATCCAGATTCACAGATACAAAATGTTTCTCCTTCCCTTAATCTTTCACACCAAAACATATTATTTTTTCTACTTCCCCCAATTAATGTTCTCTATATCAGAGCTGTTCTAAAAATAAAAACACTTAAGCAATCATTGCTAGAATATACATTTTTTTTCTCACATATGTATGTAGACATATAAACCCATTAAACAAAATACAAACCACAAATTACAATGAATCATAAAAAACATATTGTGATAACACCATTACACATTTCTATAACTGGCACGCGCTCCTAACCCCAAAACATCAATACTGATAAGACATACACAACCACCACGACTCAAACACTACCTACAAAGGCTGCCGACCTCTTTGCCACGCGCTCCTAACCACAAAAAATTCCCAGACTAGAGTGCCCCCTTTCCTACTCACATCAAAAGAAAGGTATTTAAATGCTCTACCCACAACTGCAAACCAAAATGTTATACGATCGCTCGTTTCCGAAAAATTAGTCAAAAAGTAAAATTACAGAATTTCGACCCAGCTCATCACAAATTATCTTTCGGTTGCTCTATTTCCTCAACCAAGCCTCCAAACATGATGCGGTTTTCACTAAAATACAGAGCATCGACCCACCTTTCAATTGATGCATAAATCACAAAAATGATTTTTTTTCAGTTTTTCGAGAAAATCGTGGGCTAACCCATTGCCAAAAAAGTAGTATTTTCAAAACTATTTCCCACCCAATCAAAATGCACATCAAAAGAAAGGTATTTAAATGCTCTACCCACAACTGCAAACCAAAATGTTATACGATCGCTCGTTTCCGAAAAATTAGTCAAAAAGTAAAATTACAGAATTTCGACCCAGCTCATCACAAATTATCTTTCGGTTGCTCTATTTCCTCAACCAAGCCTCCAAACATGATGCGGTTTTCACTAAAATACAGAGCATCGACCCACCTTTCAATTGATGCATAAATCTCAAAAATGATTTTTTTTCAGTTTTTCGAGAAAATCGTGGGCTAACCCTTGCCGAAAAAAGTAGTATTTTCAAAACTATTTCCCACCCAATCAAAATGCACATCAAAAGAAAGGTATTTAAATGCTCTACCCACAACTGCAAACCAAAATGTTATACGATCGCTCGTTTCCGAAAAATTAGTCAAAAAGTAAAATTACAGAATTTCGACCCAGCTCATCACAAATTATCTTTCGGTTGCTCTATTTCCTCAACCAAGCCTCCAAACATGATGCGGTTTTCACTAAAATACAGAGCATCGACCCACCTTTCAATTGATGCATAAATCACAAAAATGATTTTTTTTTCAGTTTTTCGAGAAAATCGTGGGCTAACCCATTGCCGAAAAAGTAGTATTTTCAAAACTATTTCCCACCCAATCAAAATGCATATCAAAAGAAAGGTATTTAAATGCTCTACCCACAACTGCAAACCAAAATGTTATACGATTGCTCGTTTCCGAAAAATTAGTCAAAAAGTAAAATTACAGAATTTCGACCCAGCTCATCACAAATTATCTTTCGGTTGCTCTATTTCCTCAACCAAGCCTCCAAACATGATGCGGTTTTCACTAAAATACAGAGCATCGACCCACCTTTTAATTGATGCATAAATCACAAAAATGATTTTTTTTCAGTTTTTCGAGAAAATCGTGGGCTAACCCATTGCCGAAAAAGTAGCATTTTCAAATCTATTTCCCACCCAATCAAAATGCACATCAAAAGAAAGGTATTTAAATGCTCTACCCACAACTGCAAACCAAAATGATATACGATCGCTCGTTTCCGAAAAATTAGTCAAAAAGTAAAATTACAGAATTTCGACCCAGCTCATCACAAATTATCTTTCGGTTGCTCTATTTCCTCAAACAAGCCTCCAAACATGATGCGGTTTTCACTAAAATACAGAGCATCGACCCACCTTTCAATTGATGCATAAATCACAAAAATGATTTTTTTTCAGTTTTTCGAGAAAATCGTGGGCTAACCCTTGCCGAAAAAAGTAGTATTTTCAAAACTATTTCCCACCCAATCAAAATGCACATCAAAAGAAAGGTATTTAAATGCTCTACCCACAACTGCAAACCAAAATGTTATTCGATCGCTTGTTTCCGAAAAATTAGTCAAAAAGTAAAATTACAGAATTTCGACCCAGCTCATCACAAATTATCTTTCGGTTGCTCTATTTCCTCAACCAAGCCTCCAAACATGATGCGGTTTTCACTAAAATACAGAGCATAGACCCACCTTTCAATTGATGCATAAATCACAAAAATGATTTTTTTTTTTTCAGTTTTTCGAGAAAATCGTGGGCTAACCCATTGCCGAAAAAGTAGTATTTTCAAAACTATTTCCCACCCAATCAAAATGCACATTAAAAGAAAGGTATTTAAATGCTCTCCAACAACTGCAAACCAAAATGTTATACGATCTCTCTTTTCCGAAAAATTAGTCAAAAAGTAAAATTACAGAATTTCGACCCAGCTCATCACAAATTATCTTTCGGTTGCTCTATTTCCTCAACCAAGCCTCCAAACATGATGCGGTTTTCACTAAAATACAGAGCATCGACCCACCTTTCAATTGATGCATAAATCTCAAAAATGATTTTTTTTTCAGTTTTTCGAGAAAATCGTGGGCTAACCCATTGCCGAAAAAGTAGCATTTTCAAATCTATTTCCCACCCAATCAAAATGCACATCAAAGGAAAGGTATTTAAATGCTCTACCCACAACTGCAAACCAAAATGTTATACGATCGCTCGTTTCCGAAAAATTAGTCAAAAAGTAAAATTACAGAATTTCGACCCAGCTCATCACAAATTATCTTTCGGTTGCTCTATTTCCTCAACCAAGCCTCCAAACATGATGCGGTTTTCACTAAAATACAGAGCATCGACC
>NC_079147.1:171341083-171450331 GCF_945859685.1 Eupeodes corollae | reverse complement strand
TTTTGTGATTTATGCATCAATTGAAAGGTGGGTCGATGCTCTGTATTTTAGTGAAAACCGCATCATGTTTGGAGGCTTGGTTGAGGAAATAGAGCAACCGAAAGATAATTTGTGATGAGCTGGGTCGAAATTCTGTAATTTTACTTTTTGACTAATTTTTCGGAAACGAGCGATCATATAACATTTTGGTTTGCAGTTGTGGGTAGAGCATTTAAATACCTTTCTTTTGATGTGCATTTTGATTGGGTGGGAAATAGTTTTGAAAATACTACTTTTTTCGGCAAGGGTTAGCCCACGATTTTCTCGAAAAACTGAAAAAAAATCATTTTTGTGATTTATGCATCAATTGAAAGGTGGGTCGATGCTCTGTATTTTAGTGAAAACCGCATCATGTTTGGAGGCTTGGTTGAGGAAATAGAGCAACCGAAAGATAATTTGTGATGAGCTGGGTCGAAATTCTGTAATTTTACTTTTTGACTAATTTTTCGGAAACGAGAGATCGTATAACATTTTGGTTTGCAGTTGTGGGTAGAGCATTTAAATACCTTTCTTTTGATGTGCATTTTGATTGGGTGGGAAATAGTTTTGAAAATACTACTTTTTCGGCAATGGGTTAGCCCACGATTTTCTCGAAAAACTGAAAAAAAATCATTTTTGAGATTTATGCATCAATTGAAAGCTGGGTCGATGCTCTGTATTTTAGTGACAACCGCATCATGTTTGGAGGCTTGGTTGAGGAAATAGAGCAACCGAAAGATAATTTGTGATGAGCTGGGTCGAAATTCTGTAATTTTACTTTTTGACTAATTTTTCGGAAACGAGCGATCGTATAACATTTTGGTTTGCAGTTGTGGGTAGAGCATTTAAATACCTTTCTTTTGATGTGCATTTTGATTGGGTGGGAAATAGTTTTGAAAATACTACTTTTTTCGGCAAGGGTTAGCCCACGATTTTCTCGAAAAACTGAAAAAAAATCATTTTTGTGATTTATGCATCAATTGAAAGGTGGGTCGAAGCTCTGTATTTTAGTGAAAACCGCATCATGTTTGGAGGCTTGGTTGAGGAAATAGAGCAACCGAAAGATAATTATTTATTATTATTATTATTATTTATTAATCCAAAACATAAATGTACAGATCAATCTTAAAAGCTAACAGCACTAGCTCTATGGCTTTAGGCTAGGATCTTAACAATTATCCTTGAAAATAAATGATTATAATAATATAGGCTTAAAATCTTAAGGCAGGGGGAGCGATCGGGGGTACCAAGGGGAGCGCCACTAAGCGCTCGCTCCTGCAACTCCCGATCGCTCCCCCATTAGTAAGGCATAACATAGTTTATATTATATACATGTATCGAGTTTGAGATCTTGCAATACTTTAAATACATTTTTTATATTATCCTCTGATGGGATTGAAAGTAGGTTAGTAAATGTCTTATTGTATAATTTTTCAAAAATGTGTTTAATTTTAGTACATTCGGAAGTTAAATGATTTATTGAAATAATGCTGTTTGATTGACAAATGTGGCAAGTGGGAGCAGGTTCGTTTTTCAGTAAGTAGCTGTTCGTTAACCAGGTGTGTCCAAGTCTCAAGCGCAGGAAGCACTTGTTCATTTTTGCCGTTGTATTAGAAGGATACAACGCAGGAATACCTTCTGGGTTAATTGTGGCATAGTGGTGGATGTAAGCGTTCCAGTCCTGTTTTTTCTTATGGCGCCAATGTGTGTCTATAATTTTCATTAGGTCTTTTTTGAGAGGACGTTGTTGGCTTATATTTGTATTGGGACATATGGAGATGGATTTCGCTAGACGGTCTGCTGCTTCGTTACCTTTAATCCCGGCATGTCCCGGGATCCAGATAAGTTGTAATTTTGCTCCTTGGGATATAATGTTATCACGAATTTTGTTAATATATGGTGAGCGGTGTTTAATATTTTTTATAGCGGTTAGCGTAGAAAGACTATCTGTAAAGATTACGGTTTTCTTTTTCGATGAAATTGCAAGTTTAGTAGCTTTGAGTATAGCTAAGGCTTCTGTTGAGAATATTGAAAAGTATGATGGAAGCTTCTCACCAGAAACAATCTGGCTATCTTTGTCAACAACTGCAAATCCGGTTCCCTCACTGTTTTTGGAGCCGTCGGTGTAAAGTATATTCCAAAGATGATTGGAATATCTGTCCAGGAGATCAAGGAATAGTTGTGTATATATTATATTAGGTGTGGTATTCTTCGGGTAATTTGACAAACTGGTGTTAATAGAATCCATAGGAAGCGCCCAAGGAGGGTGTTTTTCGATACTTATGCTTTTAACAACGGGGTTGATTTCAATGACGTCTTTCCCGAAAGTTAGAGCTTTGTAAAGAGTTGAGGGTTGTTTGGGTGTCTTCTTACGTCTCAAGATCTTATCTGCGTCTTTGTGAATTGGAGAGGAGTAAGATTCGTAAATTTTCGGGAAAAGCCTGGATGTCAAAATCTCATTACGTTCTTCGATGGAGTTAAATCCGCCTTCTGTCATCATATTCTTGATTGGAGTGGTACGGAAGCATTTAAGGCTTGCTCTTATAGCTGCGTGGTAGAATGGATTTAGTGTTTTCAAATTAGATTTGGCACATTTTCCGTAAATGGTTAGTCCGTAGTCAACTTTAGAGCAAAAAATCATTTTCGTTATGTTAGTTAAGGTGTTAGTATGAACAAAACTATTCTGTGATGATAAGTATTTTATTACGTTAAGTCTAGAAGCTAATTTCTTTTTCAATTCCATACAATGATTCTTAAAGTTAAATTTGCTATCAAATAAAATTCCTAAAATACTTAAATTATTTACAGTGGGTATACGAATATTATCAATATTTATGTCAAAGTTAGCACAATTTAATTTCCTGCAAATATGGAGGTGTTTGTTTTTGTTTAGGGATAGCATTGCCCCCGATTGGGTACACCAATTATTTATACAGGTAATAACTTCTTTAAATAAATTTTCTGTACGTATCATATTGTTGCATTTTGATATAAGGTACAAATCGTCTGCGTATAATGAATGATCGATGTTTTTGTATTCTGAAATTATTTCACTTATGTCATTATATGCAACCACAAAAAGGACTACCGAAAGGGGAGATCCTTGTGGTATACCATTTTGAAGATTATGTAGCTTAGAAAAGGAGTTATTAACCTTCGATTTAAAAAATCGATTTGTAAGAAACGACTTTACAAAATTATACATTTTTTGGCCAATCTTCCATTTTATTAATTTATTTAGAACGACATGGATTCCAATGCGTTCAAACGCTTTCTCAAAGTCAATTGACACAATTGAAATATGGTTCTTACATGAGAGTGCTGAGGATACAAGCTCGTCTATGTGGAGAAGCGAATCTATCGTACTACGGCCGTGTTTGGCAACCTGGTTTAGGTTAATGAGGTTGTGCTTTTCAATAAACCAAAGTAGTCTTTTAGATACCATTTTTTCTAAAAGTTTGCTAGTGCAAGATAACAGTGAAATTGGCCTGTAACCATTGATATCTGTTGCCAGTTTGTTGGGTTTTGGAATTGGGATATTAATTGCAGTTTTCCATGCCTGGGGCACTATGCCTTGTTCGAAAATATTGTTAAAAAGTCGCAAAATGCGTTTTTTTACTTGGGGGGGGGGCATTTTTGATCATCGGGTATGATATTCGGTCGGAGCCAGGGGTTTTACCCTTTACTGAGTCTAGACTGCTTTCAAGTTCAAGAAAGTTAAATGGTAAATCAAGGTATTTTGCGGATGGAGATAGACTATGAGTTGGGACGACGTGATTTAACGCTACAAGTTTTGCCTCACAGTGTTTGGCGAAATGTTTGGCAATTTGTTTTGAATCCGTTAGCGATTCGGAATCAGTATGTATCATTTGTATAGACTGAGGCATGTAGTTACCTGTCAGGCACTTGACATCTGCCCAGATCTTTTTACTAGTCATGTTGGGATTGAGATTTGCAGTGAACTTTTGAAAGCTCTCGATTTTAGAAACTTTGACATTTCTTCGAAAAATAGCATTTGCTTTTCGGTAATTAATAAGATTTGTATCGTTCGGGTATTTTTTTAAAATTTTCCATAGGTGCTGTTTCTTTTCGCGAAGGATGGCAATCTCAGAATTCCACCAAGGAACTATGTTTTTTATTGGTTTGTATTTTGTTTGTGGAATAGATAAATTGGCTGCATAACGAAAGCTTTTGCTTATATTTGCTGCTTCTTGGTTGATATTTGTGGATAGTGATTTGTTGCTGAGGAATTCTATTGTTTTAGTTTGGAAAAGATTCCAGTCGGCGAGGTCAGTTAGGAATTTTGGGGTTGGGTTAGAGTAGTTGCTATGACGTTTAAGTTTAATGACGGATATTATAGGAAAATGGTCGCTTCCGTGGAGAAAGTCAAGTCTGTGCCAGGCAATGCTAGGTAATATTTGTGGAGATGTAAATGTGAGATCTACGTGTGTAAGCGTGTTATGAGTGGATAGGTGTGTTGGGCTACCATCGTTTAGTAGAGATAAATTTGAATTTGTTAAAAAGTTTTCAACAATCTTGCCTCTTGCATTTGCAACAGGTGAGCCCCAGAGAGGATTCCAGGAATTGAAATCACCAGTGAGCAGTACAGGAGATTTTACAAATTTTAGAATATCTTCTAAGTTTGAAGATGAGAAAGGTTGGGTGGGATGGATATAGAGGGATAATACTGTTAATTTTATATCGAGATCAATTTCAACGGCTATTGAAGAGATATTTGATGGTATAATTTGAGTTTTGTGTGGCACAGATTTATGGATCATAAGTCCTACACCTTGTTTGGCTGTTGTGTTTGTTCTAAAATTGTGAAAATATGTTGCGTATTGCTTTGGATATTTAATATTTGTGCTGTCTAAGACATGGGTTTCCTGAAGGGAAATTATATGAGGTCTATGTTCTTTTATTAAGAGCTCTAGCTCATGATAGTTATTAAGATATCCATTAAGATTCCACTGGAGAATCTTAAGGATGGAATTTTTAGTGGCAGAGGACTTTTGTACAGTATAAGAGGAGTTATACTGTGAAAAGTCATAAGTGTATATATTATTCTGTTTACTTTGTTGACTCCGTCGCTCCGAAGTCGAACCACTCAGACTCCTGGTGGAGTCTGAGTGTTTCGACCTCCGAACGACAGAGTCGTGTTTTTTGGTAACAATATTATGTTTAGATGTCTCCATCATCATCGTCGTCATTTCTGAAATTTTGTCGTAATGCTGACTGATGTGATCGATGGACATCGGTGAAGCTGTTTCAGTTGAGTGCATTGTTTTGTTTGTGATTAATTGTTGGTTTGAAGTGTTGTTTGGAAGTTTAATTGAGTTTGGTAAGTTGAGTTGTGAGGATAGGTTTGAGTGTGAATTAAAGTTTGAAGAGAGTGTGTTTGTTTCTACACTATTTATTGAGAAGATGTCTGAAGCATTATTTACATTTGAGTGGGAGTTTAGATTTGAAATGAGTGAGTCGGTATTTTTGGAAGTGCTTTGTGTGACTGATAACCGAGAGTTATCATTTGATAATGTTTTCGATCTAGATGGTAATGACGGAGTAGGGAGAGAAGATGGTATGCTTGAGGTTGGTTTTGTGGTATGCTTAGAATTATATTCCGAAGATGTGGGAGGGATTTCACTTGGTTTTTCTGTTTTATTTATTGATTTATTTAGAAGAGAGGATTTATCTCTTTTTTCTTGTTTGGTATTTATTGATTTTGTTTGAGTAGGGGCAAGGGAGGATGTTGAGGGAGATAGGTTTGATGAGCTTGATGGGATCGGTTGTGTTCCGTTAGCTGTTATGGAGGAGTAGGATAAGGCAGGCGAGGGAGTTGGATTCTGTTTATCGTAGATTTGTTTCGCTTCAGCCAAGCTGCATTTTTTTAATGTCTTTATTTTGAGAATTTCTTTTGCTTGGATGAATCGTTGGCAATTTTTTGATGATGCTGGGTGGTTATCTGCACAGTAAGCACAAAAGGTGCGTGTGCAATTTTCTGAAGGGTGAGGTGGGAGGTTACAAGTGACGCATGTCGCAGTACGAGTGCACCTTTTCATCGTGTGACCTAGGAGCTGGCATTTTTTGCATCGCATAGGGTTTGGGAAGTATTCTTCCACTTTGAGTTTGTACCAGCCTACATCAAGAGATGTAGGGGGACGGAAGAGATCAAAAGTGAAGAGCACTAGCCCAGAGGGAATTTCGACATTTTGTTCTTTGCCTTCAATTATTCTTTTCGCAGTTTTTTTTAAATTTATAGACTTCTGTGACGCCTTGGTCACTCATCTCTTCAACGATTTCTTTTTCGGGCAAATTATTTAGGCAGGGTGCGAAAACAGTGCCTTTGGAAGAATTTAAATGACTATGCAGGGAAATAGAAACTGGGCATAGGTTTGATAGGTTTTTTTTTGAAAGGAAAAGGTTAGCAACTTGTTGGGATTTTACGAGTATAAGCAGGTTGCCATCACGAAGCTGAGTGATATACTCGTAAGATGTGCTTATGGCGTCAATAGCTTTTTTTAAAAGGAAGACACTAACAGATGTTAGCGGTTGTTTGGGATCTGTTGGGGTTATTATTATAAATTTGGGGTTTTTGGAGTAAGAATGGGATGGGATGTCAAAACTGAGAACTGAACTTGGGTTTATTGATTTTTTTTGTCTTTTTTTAAGAGGGCTGGTAAGCTGATTAAGCTCAGCGAACCGGTTACCCTCCAGCACACTTGGCCCTGAGGCCATATTATATAGGTTACGCACAATATACTCTAGTTTGTCACTCACTTGTTTAATGGGAGAAGGGAATAAGGCGAATAGGAAAAGTAAAGAGAAAAGCGCGGGAGAGGATAAATAACAAACTTCGGGAGAGCAGAGGAAACACAATCGAAAACGATGTTGACGGCTCGAAGTATAGTCGGTGACTGTGCGAAAGATAATTTGTGATGAGCTGGGTCGAAATTCTGTAATTTTACTTTTTGACTAATTTTTCGGAAACGAGAGATCGTATAACATTTTGGTTTGCAGTTGTGGGTAAAGCATTTAAATACCTTTCTTTTGATGTGCATTTTGATTGGGTGGGAAATAGTTTTGAAAATACTACTTTTTCGGCAATGGGTTAGCCCACGATTTTCTCGAAAAACTGAAAAAAAATCATTTTTGAGATTTATGCATCAATTGAAAGGTGGGTCGATGCTCTGTATTTTAGTGAAAACCGCATCATGTTTGGAGGCTTGGTTGAGGAAATAGAGCAACCGAAAGATAATTTGTGATGAGCTGGGTCGAAATTCTGTAATTTTACTTTTTGACTAATTTTTCGGAAACGAGCGATCGTATAACATTTTGGTTTGCAGTTGTGGGTAGAGCATTTAAATACCTTTCTTTTGATGTGCATTTTGATTGGGTGGGAAATAGTTTTGAAAATACTACTTTTTCGGCAATGGGTTAGCCCACGATTTTCTCGAAAAACTGAAAAAAATCATTTTTGAGATTTATGCATCAATTGAAAGGTGGGTCGATGCTCTGTATTTTAGTGAAAACCGCATCGATCGTATAACATTTTGGTTTGCAGTTGTGGGTAGAGCATTTAAATACCTTTCTGTTGATGTGCATTTTGATTGGGTGGGAAATAGATTTGAAAATGCTACTTTTTCGGCAATGGGTTAGCCCACGATTTTCTCGAAAAACTGAACAAAAATCATTTTTGTGATTTATGCATCAATTGAAAGGTGGGTCGATGCTCTGTATTTTAGTGAAAACCGCATCATGTTTGGAGGCTTGGTTGAGGAAATAGAGCAACCGAAAGATAATTTGTGATGAGCTGGGTCGAAATTCTGTAATTTTACTTTTTGACTAATTTTTCGGAAACGAGCGATCGTATAACATTTTGGTTTGCAGTTGTGGGTAGAGCATTTAAATACCTTTCTTTTGATGTGCATTTTGATTGGGTGGGAAATAGTTTTGAAAATACTACTTTTTTCGGCAAGGGTTAGCCCACGATTTTCTCGAAAAACTGAAAAAAAATCATTTTTGAGATTTATGCATCAATTGAAAGGTGGGTCGATGCTCTGTATTTTAGTGAAAACCGCATCATGTTTGGAGGCTTGGTTGAGGAAATAGAGCAACCGAAAGATAATTTGTGATGAGCTGGGTCGAAATTCTGTAATTTTACTTTTTGACTAATTTTTCGGAAACGAGAGATCGTATAACATTTTGGTTTGCAGTTGTGGGTAGAGCATTTAAATACCTTTCTTTTGATGTGTATTTTGATTGGTTGGGAAATAATTTTGAAAATACTACTTTTTTTCGGCAAGGGTTAGCCCACGATTTTCTCGAAAAACTGAAAAAAAAATCATTTTTGTGATTTATGCATCAATTGAAAGGTGGGTCGATGCTCTGTATTTTAGTGATAACCGCATCATGTTTGGAGGCTTGGTTGAGGAAATAGAGCAACCGAAAGATAATTTGTGATGAGCTGGGTCGAAATTCTGTAATTTTACTTTTTGACTAATTTTCCGGAAACGAGCGATTGTATAACATTTTGGTTTGCAGTTGTGGGTAGAGCATTTAAATACCTTTCTTTTGATGTGCATTTTGATTGGGTGGGAAATAGTTTTGAAAATACTACTTTTTTCGGCCAAGGGTTAGCCCACGATTTTCTCGAAAAACTGAAAAAAAATCATTTTTGTGATTTATGCATCAATTGAAAGGTGGGTCGATGCTCTGTATTTTAGTGAAAACGGCATCATGTTTGGAGGCTTGGTTGAGGAAATAGAGCAACCGAAAGATAATTTGTGATGAGCTGGGTCGAAATTCTGTAATTTTACTTTTTGACTAATTTTTCGGAAACGAGCGATTGTATAACATTTTGGTTTGCAGTTGTGGGTAGAACATTTAAATACCTTTCTTTTGATGTGCATTTTGATTGGGTGGGAAATAGATTTGAAAATGCTACTTTTTCGGCAATGGGTTAGCCCACTATTTTCTCGAAAAACTGAAAAAAATCATTTTTGAGATTTATGCATCAATTGAAAGGGTGGGTCGATGCTCTGTATTTTAGTGAAAACCGCATCATGTTTGGAGGCTTGGTTGAGGAAATAGAGCAACCGAAAGATAATTTGTGATGAGCTGGGTCGAAATTCTGTAATTTTACTTTTTGACTAATTTTTCGGAAACGAGCGATCGTATAACATTTTGGTTTGCAGTTGTGGGTAGAGCATTTAAATACCTTTCTTTTGATGTGCATTTTGATTGGGTGGGAAATAGTTTTGAAAATACTACTTTTTTCGGCAAGGGCTAGCCCACGATTTTCTCGAAAAACTGAAAAAAATCATTTTTGTGATGTATGCATCAATTGAAAGGTGGGTCGATGCTCTGTATTTTAGTGAAAACCGCATCATGTTTGGAGGCTTGGTTGAGGAAATAGAGCAACCGAAAGATAATTTGTGATGAGCTGGGTCGAAATTCTGTAATTTTACTTTTTGACTAATTTTTCGGAAACGAGCGATCGTATAACATTTTGGTTTGCAGTTGTGGGTAGAGCATTTAAATACCTTTCTTTTGATGTGCATTTTGATTGGGTGGGAAATAGTTTTGAAAATACTACATTTTTCGGCAAGGGTTAGCCCACGATTTTCTCGAAAAACTGAAAAAGAATCATTTTTGTGATTTATGCATCAATTGAAAGGTGGGTCGATGCTCTGTATTTTAGTGAAAACCGCATCATGTTTGGAGGCTTGGTTGAGGAAATAGAGCAACCGAAAGATAATTTGTGATGAGCTGGGTCGAAATTCTGTAATTTTACTTTTTGACTTATTTTTCGGAAACGAGCGATCGTATAAAATTTTGGTTTGCAGTTGTCGGTAGAGCATTTAAATAGCTTTCTTTTGATGTGCATTTTGATTGGGTGGGAAATAGTTTTGAAAATCCTACTTTTTTCGGCAAGGGTTAGCCCACGATTTTCTCGAAAAACTGAAAAAAAATCATTTTTGAGATTTATGCATCAATTGAAAGGTGGGTCGATGATCTGTATTTTAGTGAAAACCGCATCATGTTTGGAGGCTTGGTTGCGGAAATAGAGCAACCGAAAGATAATTTGTGATGAGCTGGGTCGAAATTCTGTAATTTTACTTTTTGACTAATTTTTCGGAAAAGAGAGATCGTATAACATTTTGGTTTGCAGTTGTGGGTAGAGCATTTAAATACCTTTCTTTTGATGTGCATTTTGATTGGGTGGGAAATAGTTTTGAAAATACTACTTTTTTCGGCAAGGGTTAGCCCACGATTTTCTCGAAAAACTGAAAAAAAATCATTTTTGTGATTTATGCATCAATTGAAAGGTGGGTCGAAGCTCTGTATTTTAGTGAAAACCGCATCATGTTTGGAGGCTTGGTTGAGGAAATAGAGCAACCGAAAGATAATTTGTGATGAGCTGGGTCGAAATTCTGTAATTTTACTTTTTGACTAATTTTTCGGAAAAGAGAGATCGTATAACATTTTGGTTTGCAGTTGTGGGTAAAGCATTTAAATACCTTTCTTTTGATGTGCATTTTGATTGGGTGGGAAATAGTTTTGAAAATACTACTTTTTCGGCAATGGGTTAGCCCACGATTTTCTCGAAAAACTGAAAAAAAATCATTTTTGAGATTTATGCATCAATTGAAAGGTGGATCGATGCTCTGTATTTTAGTGAAAACCGCATCATGTTTGGAGGCTTGGTTGAGGAAATAGAGCAACCGAAAGATAATTTGTGATGAGCTGGGTCGAAATTCTGTAATTTTACTTTTTGACTAATTTTTCGGAAACGAGCGATCGTATAACATTTTGGTTTGCAGTTGTGGGTAGAGCATTTAAATACCTTTCTTTTGATGTGCATTTTGATTGGGTGGGAAATAGTTTTGAAAATACTACTTTTTCGGCAATGGGTTAGCCCACGATTTTCTTGAAAAACTGAAAAAAAATCATTTTTGTGATTTATGCATCAATTGAAAGGTGGGTCGATGCTCTGTATTTTAGTGAAAACCGCATCATGTTTGGAGGCTTGGTTGAGGAAATAGAGCAACCGAAAGATAATTTGTGATGAGCTGGGTAGAAATTCTGTAATTTTACTTTTTGACTAATTTTTCGGAAACGAGCGATCGTATAACATTTTGGTTTGCAGTTGTGGGTAGAGCATTTAAATACCTTTCTTTTGATGTGCATTTTGATTGGGTGGGAAATAGTTTTGAAAATACTACTTTTTCGGCAATGGATTAGCCCACGATTTTCTCGAAAAACTGAAAAAAAATCATTTTTGAGATTTATGCATCAATTGAAAGGTGGGTCGATGCTCTGTATTTTAGTGAAAACCGCATCATGTTTGGAGGCTTGGTTGAGGAAATAAAGCAACCGAAAGATAATTTGTGATGAGCTGGGTCGAAATTCTGTAATTTTACTTTTTGACTAATTTTTCGGAAACGAGCGATCGTATAACATTTTGGTTTGCAGTTGTGGGGTAGAGCATTTAAATACCTTTCTTTTGATGTGCATTTTGATTGGGTGGGAAATAGTTTTGAAAATACTACTTTTTCGGCAATGGGTTAGCCGACGATTTTCTCGAAAAACTGAAAAAAAATCATTTTTGAGATTTATGCATCAATTGAAAGGTGGGTCGATGCTCTGTATTTTAGTGAAAACCGCATCGATCGTATAACATTTTGGTTTGCAGCTGTGGGTAGAGCATTTAAATACCTTTCTTTTGATGTGCATTTTTATTGGGTGGGAAATAGATTTGAAAATGCTACTTTTTCGGCAATGGGTTAGCCCACGATTTTCTCGAAAAACTGAAAAAAAATCATTTTGTGATTTATGCATCAATTGAAAGGTGGGTCGATGCTCTGTATTTTATTGAAAACCGCATCATGTTTGGAGGCTTGGTTGAGGAAATAGAGCAACCGAAAGATAATTTGTGATGAGCTGGGTCGAAATTCTGTAATTTTACTTTTTGACTAATTTTTCGGAAGCGAGCGATCGTATAAAATTTTGGTTTGCAGTTGTGGGTAGAGCATTTAAATACCTTTCTTTTGATGTGCATTTTGATTGGGTGGGAAATAGTTTTGAAAATACTACTTTTTTCGGCAAGGGTTAGCCAACGATTTTCTCGAAAAACTGAAAAAAAATCATTTTTGAGATTTATGCATCAATTGAAAGGTGGGTCGATGCTCTGTATTTTAGTGAAAACCGCATCATGTTTGGAGGCTTGGTTGAGGAAATAGAGCAACCGAAAGATAATTTGTGATGAGCTGGGTCGAATTTCTGTAATTTTACTTTTCGACTAATTTTTCGGAAACGAGCTATCGTATAACATTTTGGTTTGCAGTTGTGGGTTAGAGCATTTAAATACCTTTCTTTTGATGTGCATTTTGATTGGGTGGGAAATAGTTTTGAAAATACTACTTTTTTCGGCAAGGGTTAGCCCACGATTTTCTCGAAAAACTGAAAAAAATCATTTTTGTGATTTATGCATCAATTGAAAGGTGGGTCGATGCTCTGTATTTTAGTGAAAACCGCATCATGTTTGGAGGCTTGGTTGAGGAAATAGAGCAACCGAAAGATAATTTGTGATGAGCTGGGTAGAAATTCTGTAATTTTACTTTTTGACTAATTTTTCGGAAACGAGCGATCGTATAACATTTTGGTTTGCAGTTGTGGGTAGAGCATTTAAATACCTTTCTTTTGATGTGCATTTTGATTGGGTGGGAAATAGTTTTGAAAATACTACTTTTTCGGCAATGGATTAGCCCACGATTTTCTCGAAAAACTGAAAAAAAATCATTTTTGAGATTTATGCATCAATTGAAAGGTGGGTCGATGCTCTGTATTTTAGTGAAAACCGCATCATGTTTGGAGGCTTGGTTGAGGAAATAAAGCAACCGAAAGATAATTTGTGATGAGCTGGGTCGAAATTCTGTAATTTTACTTTTTGACTAATTTTTCGGAAACGAGCGATCGTATAACATTTTGGTTTGCAGTTGTGGGTAGAGCATTTAAATACCTTTCTTTTGATGTGCATTTTGATTGGGTGGGAAATAGTTTTGAAAATACTACTTTTTCGGCAATGGGTTAGCCGACGATTTTCTCGAAAAACTGAAAAAAAATCATTTTTGAGATTTATGCATCAATTGAAAGGTGGGTCGATGCTCTGTATTTTAGTGAAAAACCGCATCATGTTTGGAGGCTTGGTTGAGGAAATAGAGCAACCGAAAGATAATTTGTGATGAGCTGGGTAGAAATTCTGTAATTTTACTTTTTGACTAATTTTTCGGAAACGAGCGATCGTATAACATTTTGGTTTGCAGTTGTGGGTAGAGCATTTAAATACCTTTCTTTTGATGTGCATTTTGATTGGGTGGGAAATAGTTTTTGAAAATACTACTTTTTCGGCAATGGATTAGCCCACGATTTTCTCGAAAAACTGAAAAAAAATCATTTTTGAGATTTATGCATCAATTGAAAGGTGGGTCGATGCTCTGTATTTTAGTGAAAACCGCATCATGTTTGGAGGCTTGGTTGAGGAAATAAAGCAACCGAAAGATAATTTGTGATGAGCTGGGTCGAAATTCTGTAATTTTACTTTTTGACTAATTTTTCGGAAACGAGCGATCGTATAACATTTTGGTTTGCAGTTGTGGGTAGAGCATTTAAATACCTTTCTTTTGATGTGCATTTTGATTGGGTGGGAAATAGTTTTGAAAATACTACTTTTTCGGCAATGGGTTAGCCGACGATTTTCTCGAAAAACTGAAAAAAAATCATTTTTGAGATTTATGCATCAATTGAAAGGTGGGTCGATGCTCTGTATTTTAGTGAAAACCGCATCGATCGTATAACATTTTGGTTTGCAGCTGTGGGTAGAGCATTTAAATACCTTTCTTTTGATGTGCATTTTTATTGGGTGGGAAATAGATTTGAAAATGCTACTTTTTCGGCAATGGGTTAGCCCACGATTTTCTCGAAAAACTGAAAAAAAATCATTTTTGTGATTTATGCATCAATTGAAAGGTGGGTCGATGCTCTGTATTTTAGTGAAAACCGCATCATGTTTGGAGGCTTGGTTGAGGAAATAGAGCAACCGAAAGATAATTTGTGATGAGCTGGGTAGAAATTCTGTAATTTTACTTTTTGACTAATTTTTCGGAAACGAGCGATCGTATAACATTTTGGTTTGCAGTTGTGGGTAGAGCATTTAAATACCTTTCTTTTGATGTGCATTTTGATTGGGTGGGAAATAGTTTTGAAAATACTACTTTTTCGGCAATGGATTAGCCCACGATTTTCTCGAAAAACTGAAAAAAAATCATTTTTGAGATTTATGCATCAATTGAAAGGTGGGGTCGATGCTCTGTATTTTAGTGAAAACCGCATCATGTTTGGAGGCTTGGTTGAGGAAATAAAGCAACCGAAAGATAATTTGTGATGAGCTGGGTCGAAATTCTGTAATTTTACTTTTTGACTAATTTTTCGGAAACGAGCGATCGTATAACATTTTGGTTTGCAGTTGTGGGTAGAGCATTTAAATACCTTTCTTTTGATGTGCATTTTGATTGGGTGGGAAATAGTTTTGAAAATACTACTTTTTCGGCAATGGGTTAGCCGACGATTTTCTCGAAAAAACTGAAAAAAAATCATTTTTGAGATTTATGCATCAATTGAAAGGTGGGTCGATGCTCTGTATTTTAGTGAAAACCGCATCGATCGTATAACATTTTGGTTTGCAGCTGTGGGTAGAGCATTTAAATACCTTTCTTTTGATGTGCATTTTTATTGGGTGGGAAATAGATTTGAAAATGCTACTTTTTCGGCAATGGGTTAGCCCACGATTTTCTCGAAAAACTGAAAAAAAATCATTTTTGTGATTTATGCATCAATTGAAAGGTGGGTCGATGCTCTGTATTTTATTGAAAACCGCATCATGTTTGGAGGCTTGGTTGAGGAAATAGAGCAACCGAAAGATAATTTGTGATGAGCTGGGTCGAAATTCTGTAATTTTACTTTTTGACTAATTTTTCGGAAGCGAGCGATCGTATAAAATTTTGGTTTGCAGTTGTGGGTAGAGCATTTAAATACCTTTCTTTTGATGTGCATTTTGATTGGGTGGGAAATAGTTTTGAAAATACTACTTTTTTCGGCAAGGGTTAGCCAACGATTTTCTCGAAAAACTGAAAAAAAATCATTTTTGAGATTTATGCATCAATTGAAAGGTGGGTCGATGCTCTGTATTTTAGTGAAAACCGCATCATGTTTGGAGGCTTGGTTGAGGAAATAGAGCAACCGAAAGATAATTTGTGATGAGCTGGGTCGAATTTCTGTAATTTTACTTTTCGACTAATTTTTCGGAAACGAGCTATCGTATAACATTTTGGTTTGCAGTTGTGGGTAGAGCATTTAAATACCTTTCTTTTGATGTGCATTTTGATTGGGTGGGAAATAGTTTTGAAAATACTACTTTTTTCGGCAAGGGTTAGCCCACGATTTTCTCGAAAAACTGAAAAAAAATCATTTTTGTGATTTATGCATCAATTGAAAGGTGGGTCGATGCTCTGTATTTTAGTGAAAACCGCATCATGTTTGGAGGCTTGGTTGAGGAAATAGAGCAACCGAAAGATAATTTGTGATGAGCTGGGTAGAAATTCTGTAATTTTACTTTTTGACTAATTTTTCGGAAACGAGCGATCGTATAACATTTTGGTTTGCAGTTGTGGGTAGAGCATTTAAATACCTTTCTTTTGATGTGCATTTTGATTGGGTGGGAAATAGTTTTGAAAATACTACTTTTTCGGCAATGGATTAGCCCACGATTTTCTCGAAAAACTGAAAAAAAATCATTTTTGAGATTTATGCATCAATTGAAAGGTGGGTCGATGCTCTGTATTTTAGTGAAAACCGCATCATGTTTGGAGGCTTGGTTGAGGAAATAAAGCAACCGAAAGATAATTTGTGATGAGCTGGGTCGAAATTCTGTAATTTTACTTTTTGACTAATTTTTCGGAAACGAGCGATCGTATAACATTTTGGTTTGCAGTTGTGGGTAGAGCATTTAAATACCTTTCTTTTGATGTGCATTTTGATTGGGTGGGAAATAGTTTTGAAAATACTACTTTTTCGGCAATGGGTTAGCCGACGATTTTCTCGAAAAACTGAAAAAAAATCATTTTTGAGATTTATGCATCAATTGAAAGGTGGGTCGATGCTCTGTATTTTAGTGAAAACCGCATCGATCGTATAACATTTTGGTTTGCAGCTGTGGGTAGAGCATTTAAATACCTTTCTTTTGATGTGCATTTTTATTGGGTGGGAAATAGATTTGAAAATGCTACTTTTTCGGCAATGGGTTTAGCCCACGATTTTCTCGAAAAACTGAAAAAAAATCATTTTTGTGATTTATGCATCAATTGAAAGGTGGGTCGATGCTCTGTATTTTATTGAAAACCGCATCATGTTTGGAGGCTTGGTTGAGGAAATAGAGCAACCGAAAGATAATTTGTGATGAGCTGGGTCGAAATTCTGTAATTTTACTTTTTGACTAATTTTTCGGAAGCGAGCGATCGTATAAAATTTTGGTTTGCAGTTGTGGGTAGAGCATTTAAATACCTTTCTTTTGATGTGCATTTTGATTGGGTGGGAAATAGTTTTGAAAATACTACTTTTTTCGGCAAGGGTTAGCCAACGATTTTCTCGAAAAACTGAAAAAAAATCATTTTTGAGATTTATGCATCAATTGAAAGGTGGGTCGATGCTCTGTATTTTAGTGAAAACCGCATCATGTTTGGAGGCTTGGTTGAGGAAATAGAGCAACCGAAAGATAATTTGTGATGAGCTGGGTCGAATTTCTGTAATTTTACTTTTCGACTAATTTTTCGGAAACGAGCTATCGTATAACATTTTGGTTTGCAGTTGTGGGTAGAGCATTTAAATACCTTTCTTTTGATGTGCATTTTGATTGGGTGGGAAATAGTTTTGAAAATACTACTTTTTTCGGCAAGGGTTAGCCCACGATTTTCTCGAAAAACTGAAAAAAAATCATTTTTGTGATTTATGCATCAATTGAAAGGTGGGTCGATGCTCTGTATTTTAGTGAAAACCGCATCATGTTTGGAGGCTTGGTTGAGGAAATAGAGCAACCGAAAGATAATTTGTAATGAGCTGGGTCGAAATTCTGTAATTTTACTTTTTGACTAATTTTTCGGAAACGAGCGATTGTATAACATTTTGGTTTGCACTTGTGGGTAGAGCATTTAAATACCTTTCTTTTGATGTGCATTTTGATTGGGTATGAAATAGTTTTGAAAATACTACTTTTTCGGCAAGGGTTAGCCCACGATTTTCTCGAAAAACTGAAAAAAAATCATTTTTGTGATTTATGCATCAATTGAAAGGTGGGTCGATGCTCTGTATTTTAGTGAAAACCGCATCATGTTTGGAGGCTTGGTTGAGGAAATAGAGCAACCGAAAGATAATTTGTGATGAGCTGGGTCGAAATTCTGTAATTTTACTTTTTGACTAATTTTTCGGAAACGAGAGATCGTATAACATTTTGGTTTGCAGTTGTGGGTAGAGCATTTAAATACCTTTTTTTGATGTGCATTTTGATTGGGTGGGAAATAGATTTGAAAATGCTACTTTTTCGGCAATGGGTTAGCCCACGATTTTCTCGAAAAACTGAAAAAAAATCAATTTTGTGATTTATGCATCAATTGAAAGGTGGGTCGATGCTCTGTATTTTAGTGATAACCGCATCATGTTTGGAGGCTTGGTTGAGGAAATAGAGCAACCGAAAGATAATTTGTGATGAGCTGGGTCGAAATTCTGTAATTTTACTTTTTGACTAATTTTTCGGAAACGAGCGATTGTATAACATTTTGGTTTGCAGTTGTGGGTAGAGCATTTAAATACCTTTCTTTTGATGTGCATTTTGATTGGGTGGGAAATAGTTTTGAAAATACTACTTTTTTCGGCAAGGGTTAGCCCACGATTTTCTCGAAAAACTGAAAAAAAATCATTTTTGTGATTTATGCATCAATTGAAAGGTGGGTCGATGCTCTGTATTTTAGTGAAAACGGCATCATGTTTGGAGGCTTGGTTGAGGAAATAGAGCAACCGAAAGATAATTTGTGATGAGCTGGGTCGAAATTCTGTAATTTTACTTTTTGACTAATTTTTCGGAAACGAGCGATTGTATAACATTTTGGTTTGCAGTTGTGGGTAGAACATTTAAATACCTTTCTTTTGATATGCATTTTGATTGGGTGGGAAATAGATTTGAAAATGCTACTTTTTCGGCAATGGGTTAGCCCACGATTTTCTCGAAAAACTGAAAAAAATCATTTTTGAGATTTATGCATCAATTGAAAGGTGGGTCGATGCTCTGTATTTTAGTGAAAACCGCATCATGTTTGGAGGCTTGGTTGAGGAAATAGAGCAACCGAAAGATAATTTGTGATGAGCTGGGTCGAAATTCTGTAATTTTACTTTTTGACTAATTTTTCGGAAACGAGCGATCGTATAACATTTTGGTTTGCAGTTGTGGGTAGAGCATTTAAATACCTTTCTTTTGATGTGCATTTTGATTGGGTGGGAAATAGTTTTGAAAATACTACTTTTTTCGGCAAGGGCTAGCCCACGATTTTCTCGAAAAACTGAAAAAAATCATTTTTGTGATGTATGCATCAATTGAAAGGTGGGTCGATGCTCTGTATTTTAGTGAAAACCGCATCATGTTTGGAGGCTTGGTTGAGGAAATAGAGCAACCGAAAGATAATTTGTGATGAGCTGGGTCGAAATTCTGTAATTTTACTTTTTGACTAATTTTTCGGAAACGAGCGATCGTATAACATTTTGGTTTGCAGTTGTGGGTAGAGCATTTAAATACCTTTCTTTTGATGTGCATTTTGATTGGGTGGGAAATAGTTTTGAAAATACTACATTTTTCGGCAAGGGTTAGCCCACGATTTTCTCGAAAAACTGAAAAAGAATCATTTTTGTGATTTATGCATCAATTGAAAGGTGGGTCGATGCTCTGTATTTTAGTGAAAACCGCATCATGTTTGGAGGCTTGGTTGAGGAAATAGAGCAACCGAAAGATAATTTGTGATGAGCTGGGTCGAAATTCTGTAATTTTACTTTTTGACTTATTTTTCGGAAACGAGCGATCGTATAAAATTTTGGTTTGCAGTTGTCGGTAGAGCATTTAAATAGCTTTCTTTTGATGTGCATTTTGATTGGGTGGGAAATAGTTTTGAAAATCCTACTTTTTTCGGCAAGGGTTAGCCCACGATTTTCTCGAAAAACTGAAAAAAAATCATTTTTGAGATTTATGCATCAATTGAAAGGTGGGTCGATGCTCTGTATTTTAGTGAAAACCGCATCATGTTTGGAGGCTTGGTTGCGGAAATAGAGCAACCGAAAGATAATTTGTGATGAGCTGGGTCGAAATTCTGTAATTTTACTTTTTGACTAATTTTTCGGAAAAGAGAGATCGTATAACATTTTGGTTTGCAGTTGTGGGTAGAGCATTTAAATACCTTTCTTTTGATGTGCATTTTGATTGGGTGGGAAATAGTTTTGAAAATACTACTTTTTTCGGCAAGGGTTAGCCCACGATTTTCTCGAAAAAAAATCATTTTTGTGATTTATGCATCAATTGAAAGGTGGGTCGAAGCTCTGTATTTTAGTGAAAACCGCATCATGTTTGGAGGCTTGGTTGAGGAAATAGAGCAACCGAAAGATAATTTCTGATGAGCTGGGTCGAAATTCTGTAATTTTACTTTTTGACTAATTTTTCGGAAAAGAGAGATCGTATAACATTTTGGTTTGCAGTTGTGGGTAAAGCATTTAAATACCTTTCTTTTGATGTGCATTTTGATTGGGTGGGAAATAGTTTTGAAAATACTACTTTTTCGGCAATGGGTTAGCCCACGATTTTCTCGAAAAACTGAAAAAAAAATCATTTTTGAGATTTATGCATCAATTGAAAGGTGGATCGATGCTCTGTATTTTAGTGAAAACCGCATCATGTTTGGAGGCTTGGTTGAGGAAATAGAGCAACCGAAAGATAATTTGTGATGAGCTGGGTAGAAATTCTGTAATTTTACTTTTTGACTAATTTTTCGGAAACGAGCGATCGTATAACATTTTGGTTTGCAGTTGTGGGTAGAGCATTTAAATACCTTTCTTTTGATGTGCATTTTGATTGGGTGGGAAATAGTTTTGAAAATACTACTTTTTCGGCAATGGATTAGCCCACGATTTTCTCGAAAAACTGAAAAAAAATCATTTTTGAGATTTATGCATCAATTGAAAGGTGGGTCGATGCTCTGTATTTTAGTGAAAACCGCATCATGTTTGGAGGCTTGGTTGAGGAAATAGAGCAACCGAAAGATAATTTGTGATGAGCTGGGTCGAAATTCTGTAATTTTACTTTTTGACTAATTTTTCGGAAACGAGCGATCGTATAACATTTTGGTTTGCAGTTGTGGGTAGAGCATTTAAATACCTTTCTTTTGATGTGCATTTTGATTGGGTGGGAAATAGTTTTGAAAATACTACTTTTTCGGCAATGGGATAGCCGACGATTTTCTCGAAAAACTGAAAAAAAATCATTTTTGAGATTTATGCATCAATTGAAAGGTGGGTCGATGCTCTGTATTTTAGTGAAAACCGCATCGATCGTATAACATTTTGGTTTGCAGTTGTGGGTAGAGCATTTAAATACCTTTCTTTTGATGTGCATTTTTATTGGGTGGGAAATAGATTTGAAAATGCTACTTTTTCGGCAATGGGTTAGCCCACGATTTTCTCGAAAAACTGAAAAAAAATCATTTTTGTGATTTATGCATCAATTGAAAGGTGGGTCGATGCTCTGTATTTTAGTGAAAACCGCATCATGTTTGGAGGCTTGGTTGAGGAAATAGAGCAACCGAAAGATAATTTGTGATGAGCTGGGTCGAAATTCTGTAATTTTACTTTTTGACTAATTTTTCGGAAGCGAGCGATCGTATAAAATTTTGGTTTGCAGTTGTGGGTAGAGCATTTAAATACCTTTCTTTTGATGTGCATTTTGATTGGGTGGGAAATAGTTTTGAAAATACTACTTTTTTCGGCAAGGGTTAGCCAACGATTTTCTCGAAAAACTGAAAAAAAATCATTTTTGAGATTTATGCATCAATTGAAAGGTGGGTCGATGCTCTGTATTTTAGTGAAAACCGCATCATGTTTGGAGGCTTGGTTGAGGAAATAGAGCAACCGAAAGATAATTTGTGATGAGCTGGGTCGAATTTCTGTAATTTTCCTTTTCGACTAATTTTTCGGAAACGAGCTATCGTATAACATTTTGGTTTGCAGTTGTGGGTAGAGCATTTAAATACCTTTCTTTTGATGTGCATTTTGATTGGGTGGGAAATAGTTTTGAAAATACAACTTTTTTCGGCAAGGGTTAGCCCACGATTTTCTCGAAAAACTGAACAAAAATCATTTTTGTGATTTATGCATCAATTGAAAGGTGGGTCGATGCTCTGTATTTTAGTGAAAACCGCATCATGTTTGGAGGCTTGGTTGAGGAAATAGAGCAACCGAAAGATAATTTGTAATGAGCTGGGTCGAAATTCTGTAATTTTACTTTTTGACTAATTTTTCGGAAACGAGCGATTGTATAACATTTTGGTTTGCACTTGTGGGTAGAGCATTTAAATACCTTTCTTTTGATGTGCATTTTGATTGGGTGGGAAATAGTTTTGAAAATACTACTTTTTCGGCAAGGGTTAGCCCACGATTTTCTCGAAAAACTGAAAAAAAATCATTTTTGTGATTTATGCATCAATTGAAAGGTGGGTCGATGCTTTGTATTTTAGTAAAAACCGAATCATGTTTGGAGGCTTGGTTGAGGAAATAGAGCAACCGAAAGATAATTTGTGATGAGCTGGGTCGAAATTCTGTAATTTTACTTTTTGACTAATTTTTCGGAAACGAGCGATCGTATAACATTTTGGTTTGCAGTTGTGGGTAGAGCATTTAAATACCTTTCTTTTGATATGCATTTTGATTGGGTGGGAAATAGTTTTGAAAATACTACTTTTTTCGGCAAGGGTTAGCGAACGATTTTCTCGAAAAACTGAAAAAAAATCATTTTTGTGATTTATGCATCAATTGGAAGGTGGGTCGATGCTCTGTATTTTAGTGAAAACCGCATCATGTTTGGAGGCTTGGTTGAGGAAATAGAGCAACCGAAAGATAATTTGTGATGAGCTGGGTCGAAATTCTGTAATTTTACTTTTTGACTAATTTTTCGGAAAAGAGAGATCGTATAACATTTTGGTTTGCAGTTGTGGGTAGAGCATTTAAATACCTTTCTTTTGATGTGTATTTTGATTGGGTGGGAAATAGTTTTGAAAATGCTACTTTTTCGGCAATGGGTTAGCCCACGATTTTCTCGAAAAACTGAAAAAAAATCATTTTTGTGATTTATGCATCAATTGAAAGGTGGGTCGATGCTCTGTATTTTAGTGAAAACCGCATCATGTTTAGAGGCTTGGTTGAGGAAATAGAGCAACCGAAAGATAATTTGTGATGAGCTGGGTCGAAATTCTGTAATTTTACTTTTTGACTAATTTTTCGGAAACGAGAGATCGTATAACATTTTGGTTTGCAGTTGTGGGTAGAGCATTTAAATACCTTTCTTTTGATGTGTATTTTGATTGGGTGGGAAATAGTTTTGAAAATGCTACTTTTTCGGCAATGGGTTAGCCCACGATTTTCTCGAAAAACTGAAAAAAAATCATTTTTGTGATTTATGCATCAAATGAAAGCTGGGTCGATGCTCTGTATTTTAGTGAAAACCGCATCATGTTTAGAGGCTTGGTTGAGGAAATAGAGCAACCGAAAGATAATTTGTGATGAGCTGGGTCGAAATTCTGTAATTTTACTTTTTGACTAATTTTTCGGAAACGAGCGATCGTATAACATTTTGGTTTGCAGTTGTGGGTAGAGCATTTAAATACCTTTCTTTTGATGTGCATTTTGATTGGGTGGGAAATAGATTTGAAAATGCTACTTTTTCGGCAATGGGTTAGCCCACGATTTTCTCGAAAAACTGAAAAAAAATCATTTTTGTGATTTATGCATCAATTGAAAGGTGGGTCGATGCTCTGTATTTTAGTGAAAACCGCATCATGTTTGGAGGCTTGGTTGATGAAATAGAGCAACCGAAAGATAATTTGTGATGAGCTGGGTCGAAATTCTGTAATTTTACTTTTTGACTAATTTTTCGGAAACGAGCGATTGTATAACATTTTGGTTTGCAGTTGTGGGTAGAGCATTTAAATACCTTTCTTTTGATGTGTATTTTGATTGGGTGGGAAATAGTTTTGAAAATGCTACTTTTTCGGCAATGGGTTAGCCCACGATTTTCTCGAAAAACTGAAAAAAAATCATTTTTGTGATTTATGCATCAATTGAAAGGTGGGTCGATGCTCTGTATTTTAGTGAAAACCGCATCATGTTTGGAGGCTTGGTTGAGGAAATAGAGCAACCGAAAGATAATTTGTGATGAGCTGGGTCGAAATTCTGTAATTTTACTTTTTGACTAATTTTTCGGAAAAGAGAGATCGTATAACATTTTGGTTTGCAGTTGTGGGTAGAGCATTTAAATACCTTTCTTTGATGTGTATTTTGATTGGGTGGGAAATAATTTTGAAAATGCTACTTTTTCGGCAATGGGTTAGCCCACGATTTTCTCGAAAAACTGAAAAAAAATCATTTTTGTGATTTATGCATCAATTGAAAGGTGGGTCGATGCTCTGTATTTTAGTGAAAACCGCATCATGTTTGGAGGCTTGGTTGAGGAAATAGAGCAACCGAAAGATAATTTGTGATGAGCTGGGTCGAAATTCTGTAATTTTACTTTTTGACTAATTTTTCGGAAACGAGCGATCGTATAACATTTTGGTTTGCAGTTGTGGGTAGAGCATTTAAATACCTTTCTTTTGATGTGCATTTTGATTGGGTGGGAAATAGTTTTGAAAATACTACTTTTTCGGCAATGGGTTAGCCCACGATTTTCTCGAAAAACTGAAAAAAAATCATTTTTGAGATTTATGCATCAATTGAAAGGTGGGTCGATGCTCTGTATTTTAGTGAAAACCGCATCATGTTTGGAGGCTTGGTTGAGGAAATAGAGCAACCGAAAGATAATTTGTGATGAGCTGGGTCGAAATTCTGTAATTTTACTTTTTGACTAATTTTTCGGAAACGAGCGATCGTATAACATTTTGTTTTGCAGTTGTGGGTAGAGCATTTAAATAACTTTCTTTTGATGTGCATTTTGATTGGGTGGGAAATAGTTTTGAAAATACTACTTTTTTCATCAAGGGTAAGCCCACGATTTTCTCGAAAAACTGAAAAAAAATCATTTTTGTGATTTATGCATCAATTGAAAGGTGGGTCGATGCTCTGTATTTTAGTGAAAACCGCATCATGTTTGGAGGCTTGGTTGAGGAAATAGAGCAACCGAAAGATAATTTGTGATGAGCTGGGTCGAAATTGCATCAATTTAAAGGTGGGTCGATGCTCTGTATTTTAGTGAAAACCGCATCATGTTTGGAGGCTTGGTTGAGGAAATAGAGCAACCGAAAGATAATTTGTGATGAGCTGGGTCGAAATTCTGTAATTTTACTTTTTGACTAATTTTTCGGAAACGAGCGATCGTATAACATTTTGGTTTGCAGTTGTGGGTAGAGCATTTAAATACCTTTCTTTTGATGTGCATTTTGATTGGGTGGGAAATAGTTTTGAAAATACTACTTTTTTCGGCAAGGGTTAGCCCACGATTTTCTCGAAAAACTGAAAAAAAATCATTTTTGTGATTTATGCATCAATTGAAAGGTGGGTCGATGCTCTGTATTTTAGTGACAACCGCATCATGTTTGGAGACTTGGTTGAGGAAATAGAGCAACCGAAAGATAATTTGTGATGAGCTGGGTCGAAATTCTGTAATTTTACTTTTTGACTAATTTTTCGGAAACGAGAGATCGTATAACATTTTGGTTTGCAGTTGTGGGTAGAGCATTTAAATACCTTTCTTTTGATGTGCATTTTGATTGGGTGGGAAATAGTTTTAAAAATACTACTTTTTCGGCAAGGGTTAGCCCACGATTTTCTCGAAAAACTGAAAAAAAAATCATTTTTGTGATTTATGAATCAATTGAAAGGTGGGTCGATGCTCTGTATTTTAGTGAAAACCGCATCATGTTTGGAGGCTTGGTTGAGGAAATAGAGCAACCGAAAGATAATTTGTGATGAGCTGGGTCGAAATTCTGTAATTTTACTTTTTGACTAATTTTTCGGAAACGAGAGATCGTATAACATTTTGGTTTGCAGTTGTGGGTAGAGCATTTAAATACCTTTCTTTTGATGTGCATTTTGATTGGGTGGGAAATAGTTTTGAAAATACTACTTTTTTCGGCAAGGGTTAGCCCACGATTTTCTCGAAAAACTGAAAAAAAAATCATTTTTGTGATTTATGCATCAATTGAAAGGTGGGTCGATGCTCTGTATTTTAGTGAAAACCGCATCATGTTTGGAGGCTTGGTTGAAGAAATAGAGCAACTGAAAGATAATTCACAATTATTGATGGTTTAGCTTCTTGTGGACTTGTTCAATTTAATGGAGTTGCCAATCAATACAACAAATATTTGGACCTAATATTTTTCTCCGACACGATAAACACTGACGTAGCTGTATCTCCAGCCGATGTTAAACTAGTAGAAGAAGACCGTCACCACCCAGCTTTAAATATATCACTGAATATAAATGTGTGCAATATCCCTAATACATCAAATGAAAAACTTGAATTCAATTTTAAAAAATGTAACTTTAATGAACTAACTAACTTATTGTGTAATGTTGACTGGAATCAACTGCTCCTAAATCGTAATATTGATGACATGTGTCTAAATTTTTATAGTATTATTTTTAACTATTTTTATGAAACTACGCCATTACGGAAATCTCGCTATAAATCTAAAACTCCACCATGGTTTGACACTCAATTAAAAAACTTTAAAAATAAAAGAAATAAGGCATGGCTAAAATTTAGTAAAACTAGAGCAGAAGAAGACTTCAGGATTTACTCCGAACTTAAAAATATTTTCATTGACTACTCCAATATTCTATACTCTGACTATATTATAAAAATTGAACATGAATTGAAACAGACCCCAAAAAACTTCTGGGATTTCGTGAAAAGTAAAAGAAAAACTGACGGTTACCCAAACTCTATGTCTTTTAATAACACAACAAGTCATGACTCCCAAATAATTTCAAATATGTTTGCTAATTTCTTCAAAGATGCTTTCGACGTACCTCCTTCTTTTCAAATTCCCCATTCGTTCTTTCCAGCCCAAAATTATCCTCACCTTAACTCACTTGACTTGACAATATGTGAGGATTCAATTGTTCGTTGTGTCTCAGAACTTGATGACTGTTTTCACCCTGGCCCTGATGGAGTACCATCATGTGTTTTAAAAAAATGTGTGTCTCATTTATCGTACCCTCTGTTTGTTTTGTTCAATGAATCTCTTAGAAGCTCAGTTTTCCCACTATTATGGAAAAGTGCATTTATAACTCCGATTCATAAAAAAGGATCTAAGAATGAAATAACGAATTACCGGCCGATTGCCAAACTTTCCGTTATTCCCAAACTATTTGAGTCCATTATCTGTAAGATGTTATCCTTTAATTGTAATTCAATTGTATGTGAAAATCAACATGGTTTCGTCCAGAATAAATCAACAATTACAAACCTACTTCACTTTACTTCTTTCTGCCTTGACTCTTTTGAAGATCGTAAACAAGTAGATTGCGTATTCACAGATTTCAGCAAAGCCTTTGACAAATTGTGTCACAAGACTTTAGTCCATAAACTTAAGGCCTTAGGGTTTAACGACAAATTCTTGACGTGGATCGCGTCTTATCTCAAGAACAGAAGTTATAGCGTTATATTCAGAAATGAATTCTCCGACCAATTTTACGTCAACTCTGGTGTTCCACAGGGTAGCCATTTAGGTCCTTTATTATTTATCTTATATATAAATGACATAACATCCGTTATAAAAAACTCCTCCGTTTTAATATACGCTGATGACATTAAAATTTTCAAATCTATTAGTTCAATTAATGACTGCTCACAGCTTCAAGAAGATCTTCATAGTTTTAGGGAATGGTGCAATACAAACCGACTTTTATTGAATATTGACAAATGTAAAACTATGTGTTTTATACGCAAAAAAACAATTATAGATTATAACTATTTATTAGATTCTTCCTCCCTTTGTAAGCTTTCCGTTTTCTCTGATTTAGGTGTTATTCTTGACAATAAATTAACGTTCTGTGACCATTATAACTTTATAGTTAAAAAAGCTAACAAAATTCTAGGTTTTATTAAACGTTTTTCTCGTGACTTTCGTGACCCATACGTCTTAAAACTTCTTTATGTATCATTTGTAAGGCCAATACTTGAATACGGCTGTGTTATATGGGCACCATACTATTCAGTCCATATTGACAGACTTGAAAGTATCCAAAAAAGATTTATGCGTTTTTGTCTTCGTTTTCTTCCGTTTTCCCAAATATTTACACCACCTCCTTATTCTCAGAGACTTTTGCTAATAAAGCTCCCTACACTTTCACAACATAGACAATATCTCCAATTTTGTTTTATTTTAAAATTAATTAATGGTTCTATTATATCCGCAACAGCTCTGAATCGTCTAAATTTTAGCTATAGCCAAACTAGCATAAGAAGACAGATACCTTTATGTCCGATCTTTAGCAGAACTACCTATGGTATGAATAGCCCTTTAAATCAATTGATTTCAGTCTTCAATAAATTTTATAATTTAATTTCATCTGTTAATGACAATGTTAAAAGTAAACAATTAAAAGAAAGATTTTTTAATTTGTTATAGTATTTATTTATTTCTATATTAATTAAAATTTTAAATTAAAAATTATGTAAATAGCTATAAGTTTATATTAACGTTAGATAATTAACGGATTAAATAAATAAATTTGTGATGAGCTGGGTCGAAATTCTGTAATTTTACTTTTTGACTAATTTTTCGGAAACGAGCGATCGTATAACATTTTGGTTTGCAGTTGTGGGTAGACCATTTAAATACCTTTCTTTTGATGTGCATTTTGATTGGGTGGGAAATAGTTTTGAAAATACTACTTTTTTCGGCAAGGGTTAGCCCACGAATTTCTCGAAAAACTGAAAAAAAATCATTTTTGTGATTTATGCATCAATTGAAAGGTGGGTCGATGCTCTGTATTTTAGTGAAAACCGCATCATGTTTGGAGGCTTGGTTGAGGAAATAGAGCAACCGAAAGATAATTTGTGATGAGCTGGGTCGAAATTCTGTAATTTTACTTTTTGACTAATTTTTCGGAAACGAGCGATCGTATAACATTTTGGTTTGCAGTTGTGGGTAGAGCATTTAAATACCTTTCTTTTGATGTGCATTTTGATTGGGTGGGAAATAGTTTTGAAAATACTACTTTTTTCGGCAAGGGTTAGCCCACGATTTTCTCGAAAAACTGAAAAAAAATCATTTTTGAGATTTATGCATCAATTGAAAGGTGGGTCGATGCTCTGTATTTTAGTGAAAACCGCATCATGTTTGGAGGCTTGGTTGAGGAAATAGAGCAACCGAAAGATAATTTGTGATGAGCTGGGTCGAAATTCTGTAATTTTACTTTTTGACTAATTTTTCGGAAACGAGCGATCGTATAACATTTTGGTTTGCAGTTGTGGGTAGAGCATTTAAATACCTTTCTTTTGATGTGCATTTTGATTGGGTGGGAAATAGATTTGAAAATACTACTTTTTTCGGCAAGGGTTAGCCCACGATTTTCTCGAAAAACTGAAAAAAAATCATTTTTGTGATTTATGCATCAATTGAAAGGTGGGTCGATGCTCTGTATTTTAGTGAAAACCGCATCATGTTTGGAGGCTTGGTTGAGGAAATAGAGCAACCGAAAGATAATTTGTGATGAGCTGGGTCGAAATTCTGTAATTTTACTTTTTGACTAATTTTTCGGAAAAGAGAGATCGTATAACATTTTGGTTTGCAGTTGTGGGTAGAGCATTTAAATACCTTTCTTTTGATGTGCATTTTGATTGGGTGGGAAATAGTTTTGAAAATACTAGTTTTTCGACAAGGGTTAGCCCACGATTTTCTCGAAAAACTGAAAAAAAATCATTTTTGAGATTTATGCATCAATTGAAAGGTGGGTCGATGCTCTGTATTTTAGTGAAAACCGCATCATGTTTGGAGGCTTGGTTGAGGAAATAGAGCAACCGAAAGATAATTTGTGATGAGCTGGGTAGAAATTCTGTAATTTTACTTTTTGACTAATTTTTCGGAAACGAGCGATCGTATAACATTTTGGTTTGCAGTTGTGGGTAGAGCATTTAAATACCTTTCTTTTGATGTGCATTTTGATTGGGTGGGAAATAGTTTTAAAAATACTACTTTTTCGGCAAGGGTTAGCCCACGATTTTCTCGAAAAACTGAAAAAAAATCATTTTTGAGATTTATGCATCAATTGAAAGGTGGGTCGATGCTCTGTATTTTAGTGAAAACCGCATCATGTTTGGAGGCTTGGTTGAGGAAATAGAGCAACCGAAAGATAATTTGTGATGAGCTGGGTCGAAATTCTGTAATTTTACTTTTTGACTAATTTTTCGGAAACGAGCGATCGTATAACATTTTGGTTTGCAGTTGTGGGTAGAGCATTTAAATACCTTTCTTTTGATGTGCATTTTGATTGGGTGGGAAATAGTTTTGAAAATACTACTTTTTTCGGCAAGGGTTAGCCCACGATTTTCTCGAAAAACTGAAAAAAAATCATTTTTGTGATTTATGCATCAATTGAAAGGTGGGTCGATGCTCTGTATTTTAGTGAAAACCGCATCATGTTTGGAGGCTTGGTTGAGGAAATAGAGCAACCGAAAGATAATTTGTGATGAGCTGGGTCGAAATTCTGTAATTTTACTTTTTGACTAATTTTTCGGAAACGAGAGATCGTATAACATTTTGGTTTGCAGTTGTGGGTAGAGCATTTAAATACCTTTCTTTTGATGTGCATTTTGATTGGGTGGGAAATAGTTTTGAAAATACTACTTTTTTCGGCAAGGGTTAGCCCACGATTTTCTCGAAAAACTGAAAAAAAATCATTTTTGAGATTTATGCATCAATTGAAAGGTGGGTCGATGCTCTGTATTTTAGTGAAAACCGCATCATGTTTGGAGGCTTGGTTGAGGAAATAGAGCAACCGAAAGATAATTTGTGATGAGCTGGGTCGAAATTCTGTAATTTTACTTTTTGACTAATTTTTCGGAAACGAGCGATTGTATAACATTTTGGTTTGCAGTTGTGGGTAGAGCATTTAAATACCTTTCTTTTGATGTGCATTTTGATTGGGTGGGAAATAGTTTTGAAAATACTACTTTTTCGGCAATGGGTTAGCCCACGATTTTCTCGAAAAACTGAAAAAAAATCATTTTTGAGATTTATGCATCAATTGAAAGGTGGGTCGATGCTCTGTATTTTAGTGAAAACCGCATCATGTTTGGAGGCTTGGTTGAGGAAATAGAGCAACCGAAAGATAATTTGTGATGAGGTGGGTCGAAATTCTGTAATTTTACTTTTTGACTAATTTTTCGGAAACAAGCGATCGTATAACATTTTGGTTTGCAGTTGTGGGTAGAGCATTTAAATACCTTTCTTTTGATGTGTATTTTGATTGCTTGGGAAATAATTTTGAAAATACTACTTTTTTCGGCAAGGGTTAGCCCACGATTTTCTCGAAAAACTGAAAAAAAATCATTTTTGTGATTTATGCATCAATTGAAAGGTGGGTCGATGCTCTGTATTTTAGTGAAAACCGCATCATGTTTGGAGGCTTGGTTGAGGAAATAGAGCAACCGAAAGATAATTTGTGATGAGGTGGGTCGAAATTCTGTAATTTTACTTTTTGACTAATTTTTCGGAAACAAGCGATCGTATAACATTTTGGTTTGCAGTTGTGGGTAGAGCATTTAAATACCTTTCTTTTGATGTGCATTTTGATTGGGTGGGAAATAGTTTTGAAAATACTACTTTTTCGGCAATGGGTTAGCCCACGATTTTCTCGAAAAACTGAAAAAAAAATCATTTTTGAGATTTATGCATCAATTGAAAGGTGGGTCGATGCTCTGTATTTTAGTGAAAACCGCATCATGTTTGGAGGCTTGGTTGAGGAAATAGAGCAACCGAAAGATAATTTGTGATGAGCTGGGTCGAAATTCTGTAATTTTACTTTTTGACTAATTTTTCGGAAACAAGCGATCGTATAACATTTTGGTTTGCAGTTGTGGGTAGAGCATTTAAATACCTTTCTTTTGATGTGCATTTTGATTGGGTGGGAAATAGTTTTGAAAATACTACTTTTTTCGGCAAGGGTTAGCCCACGATTTTCTCGAAAAACTGAAAAAAAAAATCATTTTTGAGATTTATGCATCAATTGAAAGGTGGGTCGATGCTCTGTATTTTAGTGAAAACCGCATCATGCTTGGAGGCTTGGTTGAGGAAATAGAGCAACCGAAAGATAATTTGTGATGAGGTGGGTCGAAATTCTGCAATTTTACTTTTTGACTAATTTTTCGGAAACAAGCGATCGTATAACATTTTGGTTTGCAGTTGTGGGTAGAGCATTTAAATACCTTTCTTTTGATGTGTATTTTGATTGGTTGGGAAATAATTTTGAAAATACTACTTTTTTCGGCAAGGGTTAGCCCACGATTTTCTCGAAAAACTGAAAAAAAATCATTTTTGTGATTTATGCATCAATTGAAAGGTGGGTCGATGCTCTGTATTTTAGTGAAAACCGCATCATGTTTGGAGGCTTGGTTGAGGAAATAGAGCAACCGAAAGATAATTTGTGATGAGCTGGGTCGAAATTCTGTAATTTTACTTTTTGACTAATTTTTCGGAAACGAGAGATCGTATAACATTTTGGTTTGCAGTTGTGGGTAGAGCATTTAAATACCTTTCTTTTGATGTGCATTTTGATTGGGTGGGAAATAGTTTTGAAAATACTACTTTTTTCGGCAAGGGTTAGCCCACGATTTTCTCGAAAAACTGAAAAAAAATCATTTTTGTGATTTATGCATCAATTGAAAGGTGGGTCGATGCTCTGTATTTTAGTGAAAACCGCATCATGTTTGGAGGCTTGGTTGAGGAAATAGAGCAACCGAAAGATAATTTGTGATGAGCTGGGTCGAAGTTCTGTAATTTTACTTTTTGACTAATTTTTCGGAAACGAGCGATTGTATAACATTTTGGTTTGCAATTGTGGGTAGAGCATTTAAATACCTTTCTTTTGTGTGCATTTTGATTGGGTGGGAAATAGTTTTGAAAATACTACTTTTTCGGCAATGGGTTAGCCCACGATTTTCTCGAAAAACTAAAAAAAAAATCATTTTTGTGATTTATGCATCAATTAAAAGGTGGGTCGATGCTCTGTATTTTAGTGAAAACCGCATCATGTTTGGAGGCTTGGTTGAGGAAATAGAGCAACCGAAAGATAATTTGTGATGAGCTGGGTCGAAATTCTGTAATTTTACTTTTTGACTAATTTTTCGGAAACGAGCGATCGTATAACATTTTGGTTTGCAGTTGTGGGTAGAGCATTTAAATACCTTTCTTTTGATGTGCATTTTGATTGGGTGGGAAATAGTTTTGAAAATACTACTTTTTTCGGCAAGGGTTAGCCCACGATTTTCTCGAAAAACTGAAAAAAAATCATTTTTGTGATTTATGCATCAATTGAAAGGTGGGTCGATGCTCTGTATTTTATTGAAAACCGCATCATGTTTGGAGGCTTGGTTGAGGAAATAGAGCAACCGAAAGATAATTTGTGATGAGCTGGGTCGAAATTCTGTAATTTTACTTTTTGACTAATTTTTCGGAAACGAGCGATCGTATAACATTTTGGTTTGCAGTTGTGGGTAGAGCATTTAAATACCTTTCCTTTGATGTGCATTTTGATTGGGTGGGAAATAGTTTTGAAAATACTACTTTTTCGGCAATGGGTTAGCCCACGATTTTCTCGAAAAACTGAAAAAAAAATCATTTTTGAGATTTATGCATCAATTGAAAGGTGGGTCGATGCTCTGTATTTTAGTGAAAACCGCATCATGTTTGGAGGCCTGGTTGAGGAAATAGAGCAACCGAAAGATAATTTGTGATGAGCTGGGTCGAAATTCTGTAATTTTACTTTTTGACTAATTTTTCGGAAACGAGCGATCGTATAACATTTTGGTTTGCAGTTGTGGGTAGAGCATTTAAATACCTTTCTTTTGATGTGCATTTTGATGGGGTGGGAAATAGTTTTGAAAATACTACTTTTTTCGGCAAGGGTTAGCCCACGATTTTCTCGAAAAACTGAAAAAAAATCATTTTTGTGATTTATGCATCAATTGAAAGGTGGGTCGATGCTCTGTATTTTAGTGAAAACCGCATCATGTTTGGAGGCTTGGTTGAGGAAATAGAGCAACCGAAAGATAATTTGTGATGAGCTGGGTCGAAATTCTGTAATTTTACTTTTTGACTAATTTTTCGGAAACGAGAGATCGTATAACATTTTGGTTTGCAGTTGTGGGTAGAGCATTTAAATACCTTTCCTTTGATGTGCATTTTGATTGGGTGGGAAATAGTTTTGAAAATACTACTTTTTCGGCAATGGGTTAGCCCACGATTTTCTCGAAAAACTGAAAAAAAATCATTTTTGAGATTTATGCATCAATTGAAAGGTGGGTCGATGCTCTGTATTTTAGTGAAAACCGCATCATGTTTGGAGGCTTGGTTGAGGAAATAGAGCAACCGAAAGATAATTTGTGATGAGCTGGGTCGAAATTCTGTAATTTTACTTTTTGACTAATTTTTCGGAAACGAGCGATCGTATAACATTTTGGTTTGCAGTTGTGGGTAGAGCATTTAAATACCTTTCTTTTGATGTGCATTTTGATTGGGTTTGAAATAGTTTTGAAAATACTACTTTTTCGGCAATGGGTTAGCCCACGATTTTCTCGAAAAACTGAAAAAAAATCATTTTTGTGATTTATGCATCAATTGAAAGGTGGGTCGATGCTCTGTATTTTAGTGAAAACCGCATCATGTTTGGAGGCTTGGTTGAGGAAATAGAGCAACCGAAAGATAATTTGTGATGAGCTGGGTCGAAATTCTGTAATTTTACTTTTTGACTAATTTTTCGGAAACGAGCGATCGTATAACATTTTGGTTTGCAGTTGTGGGTAGAGCATTTAAATACCTTTCTTTTGATGTGCATTTTGATTTGGTGGGAAATAGATTTGAAAATGCTACTTTTTCGGCAATGGGTTAGCCCACGATTTTCTCGAAAAACTGAAAAAAAAATCATTTTTGTGATTTATGCATCAATTGAAAGGTGGGTCGATGCTCTGTATTTTAGTGAAAACCGCATCATGTTTGGAGGCTTGGTTGAGGAAATAGAGCAACCGAAAGATAATTTGTGATGAGCTGGGTCGAAATTCTGTAATTTTACTTTTTGACTAATTTTTCGGAAACGAGCGATCGTATAACATTTTGGTTTGCAGTTGTGGGTAGAGCATTTAAATACCTTTCTTTTGATGTGCATTTTGATTGGGTGGGAAATAGTTTTGAAAATACTACTTTTTTCGGCAAGGGTTAGCCCACGATTTTCTCGAAAAACTGAAAAAAAATCATTTTTGTGATTTATGCATCAATTGAAAGGTGGGTCGATGCTCTGTATTTTAGTGAAAACCGCATCATGTTTGGAGGCTTGGTTGAGGAAATAGAGCAACCGAAAGATAATTTGTGATGAGCTGGGTCGAAATTCTGTAATTTTACTTTTTGACTAATTTTTCGGAAACGAGCGATCGTATAACATTTTGGTTTGCAGTTGTGGGTAGAGCATTTAAATACCTTTCTTTTGATGTGCATTTTGATTGGGTGGGAAATAGTTTTGAAAATACTACTTTTTTCGGCAAGGGTTAGCCCACGATTTTCTCGAAAAACTGAAAAAAAATCATTTTTGTGATTTATGCATCAATTGAAAGGTGGATCGATGCTCTGTATTTTAGTGAAAACCGCATCATGTTTGGAGGCTTGGTTGAGGAAATAGAGCAACCAAAAGATAATTTGTGATGAGCTGGGTCGAAATTCTGTAATTTTACTTTTTGACTAATTTTTCGGAAACGAGCGATCGTATAACATTTTGGTTTGCAGTTGTGGGTAGAGCATTTAAATACCTTTCTTTTGATGTGCATTTTGATTGGGTAGGAAATAGTTTTGAAAATACTACTTTTTCGGCAATGGGTTAGCCCACGATTTTCTCGAAAAACTGAAAAAAAATCATTTTTGAGATTTATGCATCAATTGAAAGGTGGGTCGATGCTCTGTATTTTAGTGAAAACCGCATCATGTTTGGATGCTTGGTTGAGGAAATAGAGCAACCGAAAGATAATTTGTGATGAGCTGGGTCGAAATTCTGTAATTTTACTTTTTGACTAATTTTTCGGAAACGAGCGATCGTATAACATTTTGGTTTGCAGTTGTGGGTAGAGCATTTAAATACCTTTCTTTTGATGTGCATTTTGATTGGGTGGGAAATAGATTTGAAAATGCTACTTTTTCGGCAATGGGTTAGCCCACGATTTTCTCGAAAAACTGAAAAACAATCATTTTTGAGATTTATGCATCAATTGAAAGGTGGGTCGATGCTCTGTATTTTAGTGAAAACCGCATCATGTTTGGAGGCTTGGTTGAGGAAATAGAGCAACCGAAAGATAATTTGTGATGAGCTGGGTCGAAATTCTGTAATTTTACTTTTTGACTAATTTTTCGGAAACGAGCGATCGTATAACATTTTGGTTTGCAGTTGTGGGTAGAGCATTTAAATACCTTTCTTTTGATGTGCATTTTGATTGGGTTGGAAATAGTTTTGAAAATACTACTTTTTCGGCAATGGGTTAGCCCACGATTTTCTCGAAAAACTGAAAAAAATCATTTTTGAGATTTATGCATCAATTGAAAGGTGGGTCGATGCTCTGTATTTTAGTGAAAACCGCATCATGTTTGGAGGCTTGGTTGAGGAAATAGAGCAACCGAAAGATAATTTGTGATGAGCTGGATCGAAATTCTGTAATTTTACTTTTTGACCAATTTTTCGGAAACGAGCGATCGTATAACATTTTGGTTTGCAGTTGTGGGTAGAGCATTTAAATACCTTTCTTTTGATGTGCATTTTGATTGGGTGGGAAATAGATTTGAAAATGCTACTTTTTCGGCAATGGGTTAGCCCACGATTTTCTCGAAAAACTGAAAAAAAAAAATCATTTTTGTGATTTATGCATCAATTGAAAGGTGGGTCGATGCTCTGTATTTTAGTGAAAACCGCATCATGTTTGGAGGCTTGGTTGAGGAAATAGAGCAACCGAAAGATAATTTGTGATGAGCTGGGTCGAAATTCTGTAATTTTACTTTTTGACTAATTTTTCGGAAACGAGCGATCGTATAACATTTTGGTTTGCAGTTGTGGGTAGAGCATTTAAATACCTTTCTTTTGATGTGCATTTTGATTGGGTGGGAAATAGTTTTGAAAATACTACTTTTTTCGGCAAGGGTTAGCCCACGATTTTCTCGAAAAACTGAAAAAAAATCATTTTTGTGATTTATGCATCAATTGAAAGGTGGGTCGATGCTCTGTATTTTAGTGAAAACCGCATCATGTTTGGAGGCTTGGTTGAGGAAATAGAGCAACCGAAAGATAATTTGTGATGAGCTGGGTCGAAATTCTGTAATTTTACTTTTTGACTAATTTTTCGGAAACGAGCGATCGTATAACATTTTGGTTTGCAGTTGTGGGTAGAGCATTTAAATACCTTTCTTTTGATGTGCATTTTGATTGGGTGGGAAATAGTTTTGAAAATACTACTTTTTTCGGCAAGGGTTAGCCCACGATTTTCTCGAAAAACTGAAAAAAAATCATTTTTGTGATTTATGCATCAATTGAAAGGTGGGTCGATGCTCTGTATTTTAGTGAAAACCGCATCATGTTTGGAGGCTTGGTTGAGGAAATAGAGCAACCGAAAGATAATTTGTGATGAGCTGGGTCGAAATTCTGTAATTTAACTTTTTGACTAATTTTTCGGAAACGAGCGATCGTATAACATTTTGGTTTGCAGTTGTGGGTAGAGCATTTAAATACCTTTCTTTTGATGTGCATTTTGATTGGGTGGGAAATAGATTTGAAAATGCTACTTTTTCGGCAATGGGTTAGCCCACGATTTTCTCGAAAAACTGAAAAAAAAAATCATTTTTGTGATTTATGCATCAATTGAAAGGTGGGTCGATGCTCTGTATTTTAGTGAAAACCGCATCATGTTTGGAGGCTTGGTTGAGGAAATAGAGCAACCGAAAGATAATTTGTGATGAGCTGGGTCGAAATTCTGTAATTTTACTTTTTGACTAATTTTTCGGAAAAGAGAGATCGTATAACATTTTGGTTTGCAGTTGTGGGTAGAGCATTTAAATACCTTTCTTTTGATGTGCATTTTGATTGGGTTGGAAATAGTTTTGAAAATACTACTTTTTCGGCAATGGGTTAGCCCACGATTTTCTCGAAAAACTGAAAAAAATCATTTTTGAGATTTATGCATCAATTGAAAGGTGGGTCGATGCTCTGTATTTTAGTGAAAACCGCATCATGTTTGGAGGCTTGGTTGAGGAAATAGAGCAACCGAAAGATAATTTGTGATGAGCTGGATCGAAATTCTGTAATTTTACTTTTTGACCAATTTTTCGGAAACGAGCGATCGTATAACATTTTGGTTTGCAGTTGTGGGTAGAGCATTTAAATACCTTTCTTTTGATGTGCATTTTGATTGGGTGGGAAATAGATTTGAAAATGCTACTTTTTCGGCAATGGGTTAGCCCACGATTTTCTCGAAAAACTGAAAAAAAAAATCATTTTTGTGATTTATGCATCAATTGAAAGGTGGGTCGATGCTCTGTATTTTAGTGAAAACCGCATCATGTTTGGAGGCTTGGTTGAGGAAATAGAGCAACCGAAAGATAATTTGTGATGAGCTGGGTCGAAATTCTGTAATTTTACTTTTTGACTAATTTTTCGGAAACGAGCGATCGTATAACATTTTGGTTTGCAGTTGTGGGTAGAGCATTTAAATACCTTTCTTTTGATGTGCATTTTGATTGGGTGGGAAATAGTTTTGAAAATACTACTTTTTTCGGCAAGGGTTAGCCCACGATTTTCTCGAAAAACTGAAAAAAAATCATTTTTGTGATTTATGCATCAATTGAAAGGTGGGTCGATGCTCTGTATTTTAGTGAAAACCGCATCATGTTTGGAGGCTTGGTTGAGGAAATAGAGCAACCGAAAGATAATTTGTGATGAGCTGGGTCGAAATTCTGTAATTTTACTTTTTGACTAATTTTTCGGAAACGAGCGATCGTATAACATTTTGGTTTGCAGTTGTGGGTAGAGCATTTAAATACCTTTCTTTTGATGTGCATTTTGATTGGGTGGGAAATAGTTTTGAAAATACTACTTTTTTCGGCAAGGGTTAGCCCACGATTTTCTCGAAAAACTGAAAAAAAATCATTTTTGTGATTTATGCATCAATTGAAAGGTGGGTAGATGCTCTGTATTTTAGTGAAAACCGCATCATGTTTGGAGGCTTGGTTGAGGAAATAGAGCAACCGAAAGATAATTTGTGATGAGCTGGGTCGAAATTCTGTAATTTAACTTTTTGACTAATTTTTCGGAAACGAGCGATCGTATAACATTTTGGTTTGCAGTTGTGGGTAGAGCATTTAAATACCTTTCTTTTGATGTGCATTTTGATTGGGTGGGAAATAGATTTGAAAATGCTACTTTTTCGGCAATGGGTTAGCCCACGATTTTCTCGAAAAACTGAAAAAAAAAATCATTTTTGTGATTTATGCATCAATTGAAAGGTGGGTCGATGCTCTGTATTTTAGTGAAAACCGCATCATGTTTGGAGGCTTGGTTGAGGAAATAGAGCAACCGAAAGATAATTTGTGATGAGCTGGGTCGAAATTCTGTAATTTTACTTTTTGACTAATTTTTCGGAAAAGAGAGATCGTATAACATTTTGGTTTGCAGTTGTGGGTAGAGCATTTAAATACCTTTCTTTTGATGTGCATTTTGATTGGGTGGGAAATAGATTTGAAAATGCTACTTTTTCGGCAATGGGTTAGCCCACGATTTTCTCGAAAAACTGAAAAAAAAATCATTTTTGTGATTTATGCATCAATTGAAAGGTGGGTCGATGCTCTGTATTTTAGTGAAAACCGCATCATGTTTGGAGGCTTGGTTGAGGAAATAGAGCAACCGAAAGATAATTTGTGATGAGCTGGGTCGAAATTCTGTAATTTTACTTTTTGACTAATTTTTCGGAAACGAGCGATCGTATAACATTTTGGTTTGCAGTTGTGGGTAGAGCATTTAAATACCTTTCTTTTGATGTGCATTTTGATTGGGTGGGAAATAGTTTTGAAAATACTACTTTTTTCGGCAAGGGTTAGCCCACGATTTTCTCGAAAAACTGAAAAAAAATCATTTTTGTGATTTATGCATCAATTGAAAGGTGGATCGATGCTCTGTATTTTAGTGAAAACTGCATCATGTTTGGAGGCTTGGTTGAGGAAATAGAGCAACCAAAAGATAATTTGTGATGAGCTGGGTCGAAATTCTGTAATTTTACTTTTTGACTAATTTTTCGGAAACGAGCGATCGTATAACATTTTGGTTTGCAGTTGTGGGTAGAGCATTTAAATACCTTTCTTTTGATGTGCATTTTGATTGGGTAGGAAAAAGTTTTGAAAATACTACTTTTTCGGCAATGGGTAAGCCCACGATTTTCTCGAAAAACTGAAAAAAAATCATTTTTGAGATTTATGCATCAATTGAAAGGTGGGTCGATGCTCTGTATTTTAGTGAAAACCGCATCATGTTTGGATGCTTGGTTGAGGAAATAGAGCAACCGAAAGATAATTTGTGATGAGCTGGGTCGAAATTCTGTAATTTTACTTTTTGACTAATTTTTCGGAAACGAGCGATCGTATAACATTTTGGTTTGCAGTTGTGGGTAGAGCATTTAAATACCTTTCTTTTGATGTGCATTTTGATTGGGTGGGAAATAGTTTTGAAAATACTACTTTTTTCGGCAAGGGTTAGCCCACGATTTTCTCGAAAAACTGAAAAAAAATCATTTTTGTGATTTATGCATCAATTGAAAGGTGGGTCGATGCTCTGTATTTTAGTGAAAACCGCATCATGTTTGGAGGCTTGGTTGAGGAAATAGAGCAACCGAAAGATAATTTGTGATGAGCTGGGTCGAAATTCTGTAATTTAACTTTTTGACTAATTTTTCGGAAACGAGCGATCGTATAACATTTTGGTTTGCAGTTGTGGGTAGAGCATTTAAATACCTTTCTTTTGATGTGCATTTTGATTGGGTGGGAAATAGATTTGAAAATGCTACTTTTTCGGCAATGGGTTAGCCCACGATTTTCTCGAAAAACTGAAAAAAAAATCATTTTTGTGATTTATGCATCAATTGAAAGGTGGGTCGATGCTCTGTATTTTAGTGAAAACCGCATCATGTTTGGAGGCTTGGTTGAGGAAATAGAGCAACCGAAAGATAATTTGTGATGAGCTGGGTCGAAATTCTGTAATTTTACTTTTTGACTAATTTTTCGGAAACGAGCAATCGTATAACATTTTGGTTTGCAGTTGTGGGTAGAGCATTTAAATACCTTTCTTTTGATGTGCATTTTGATTGGGTGGGAAATAGTTTTGAAAATACTACTTTTTTCGGCAAGGGTTAGCCCACGATTTTCTCGAAAAACTGAAAAAAAATCATTTTTGTGATTTATGCATCAATTGAAAGGTGGGTCGATGCTCTGTATTTTAGTGAAAACCGCATCATGTTTGGAGGCTTGGTTGAGGAAATAGAGCAACCGAAAGATAATTTGTGATGAGCTGGGTCGAAATTCTGTAATTTTACTTTTTGACTAATTTTTCGGAAACGAGCGATCGTATAACATTTTGGTTTGCAGTTGTGGGTAGAGCATTTAAATACCTTTCTTTTGATGTGCATTTTGATTGGGTGGGAAATAGTTTTGAAAATACTACTTTTTTCGGCAAGGGTTAGCCCACGATTTTCTCGAAAAACTGAAAAAAAATCATTTTTGTGATTTATGCATCAATTGAAAGGTGGATCGATGCTCTGTATTTTAGTGAAAACTGCATCATGTTTGGAGGCTTGGTTGAGGAAATAGAGCAACCAAAAGATAATTTGTGATGAGCTGGGTCGAAATTCGGTAATTTTACTTTTTGACTAATTTTTCGGAAACGAGCGATCGTATAACATTTTCGTTTGCAGTTGTGGGTAGAGCATTTAAATACCTTTCTTTTGATGTGCATTTTGATTGGGTAGGAAATAGTTTTGAAAATACTACTTTTTCGGCAATGGGTTAGCCCACGATTTTCTCGAAAAACTGAAAAAAAATCATTTTTGAGATTTATGCATCAATTGAAAGGTGGGTCGATGCTCTGTATTTTAGTGAAAACCGCATCATGTTTGGATGCTTGGTTGAGGAAATAGAGCAACCGAAAGATAATTTGTGATGAGCTGGGTCGAAATTCTGTAATTTTACTTTTTGACTAATTTTTCGGAAACGAGCGATCGTATAACATTTTGGTTTGCAGTTGTGGGTAGAGCATTTAAATACCTTTCTTTTGATGTGCATTTTGATTGGGTGGGAAATAGTTTTGAAAATACTACTTTTTTCGGCAAGGGTTAGCCCACGATTTTCTCGAAAAACTGAAAAAAAATCATTTTTGTGATTTATGCATCAATTGAAAGGTGGGTCGATGCTCTGTATTTTAGTGAAAACCGCATCATGTTTGGAGGCTTGGTTGAGGAAATAGAGCAACCGAAAGATAATTTGTGATGAGCTGGGTCGAAATTCTGTAATTTAACTTTTTGACTAATTTTTCGGAAACGAGCGATCGTATAACATTTTGGTTTGCAGTTGTGGGTAGAGCATTTAAATACCTTTCTTTTGATGTGCATTTTGATTGGGTGGGAAATAGATTTGAAAATGCTACTTTTTCGGCAATGGGTTAGCCCACGATTTTCTCGAAAAACTGAAAAAAAAATCATTTTTGTGATTTATGCATCAATTGAAAGGTGGGTCGATGCTCTGTATTTTAGTGAAAACCGCATCATGTTTGGAGGCTTGGTTGAGGAAATAGAGCAACCGAAAGATAATTTGTGATGAGCTGGGTCGAAATTCTGTAATTTTACTTTTTGACTAATTTTTCGGAAACGAGCGATCGTATAACATTTTGGTTTGCAGTTGTGGGTAGAGCATTTAAATACCTTTCTTTTGATGTGCATTTTGATTGGGTGGGAAATAGTTTTGAAAATACTACTTTTTTCGGCAAGGGTTAGCCCACGATTTTCTCGAAAAACTGAAAAAAAATCATTTTTGTGATTTATGCATCAATTGAAAGGTGGGTCGATGCTCTGTATTTTAGTGAAAACCGCATCATGTTTGGAGGCTTGGTTGAGGAAATAGAGCAACCGAAAGATAATTTGTGATGAGCTGGGTCGAAATTCTGTAATTTTACTTTTTGACTAATTTTTCGGAAAAGAGAGATCGTATAACATTTTGGTTTGCAGTTGTGGGTAGAGCATTTAAATACCTTTCTTTTGATGTGCATTTTGATTGGGTGGGAAATAGTTTTGAAAATACTACTTTTTTCGGCAAGGGTTAGCCCACGATTTTCTCGAAAAACTGAAAAAAAATCATTTTTGTGATTTATGCATCAATTGAAAGCTGGGTCGATGCTCTGTATTTTAGTGAAAACCGCATCATGTTTGGAGGCTTGGTTGAGGAAAAAAAGCAACCGAAAGATAATTTGTGATGAGCTGGGTCGAAATTCTGTAATTTTACTTTTTGACTAATTTTTCGGAAACGAGCGATCGTATAACATTTTGGTTTGCAGTTGTGGGTAGAGCATTTAAATACCTTTCTTTTGATGTGCATTTTGATTGGGTGGGAAATAGTTTTGAAAATACTACTTTTTTCGGCAAGGGTTAGCCCACGATTTTCTCGAAAAACTGAAAAAAAAATCATTTTTGAGATTTATGCATCAATTGAAAGGTGGGTCGATGCTCTGTATTTTAGTGACAACCGCATCATGTTTGGAGGCTTGGTTGAGGAAATAGAGCAACCGAAAGATAATTTGTGATGAGCTGGGTCGAAATTCTGTAATTTTACTTTTTGACTAATTTTTCGGAAACGAGCGATCGTATAACATTTTGGTTTGCAGTTGTGGGTAGAGCATTTAAATACCTTTCTTTTGATGTGCATTTTGATTGGGTGGGAAATAGTTTTGAAAATACTACTTTTTCGGCAAGGGTTAGCCCACGATTTTCTCGAAAAACTGAAAAAAAATCATTTTTGTGATTTATGCATCAATTGAAAGGTGGGTCGATGCTCTGTATTTTAGTGAAAACCGCATCATGTTTGGAGGCTTGGTTGAGGAAATAGAGCAACCGAAAGATAATTTGTGATGAGCTGTGTCGAAATTCTGTAATTTTACTTTTTGACTAATTTTTCGGAAAAGAGAGATCGTATAACATTTTGGTTTGCAGTTGTGGGTAGAGCATTTAAATACCTTTCTTTTGATGTGCATTTTTATTGGGTGGGAAATAGTTTTGAAAATACTACTTTTTCGGCAATGGGTTAGCCCACGATTTTCTCGAAAAACTGAAAAAAAATCATTTTTGTGATTTATGCATCAATTGAAAGGTGGGTCGATGCTCTGTATTTTAGTGAAAACCGCATCATGTTTGGAGGCTTGGTTGAGGAAATAGAGCAACCGAAAGATAATTTGTGATGAGCTGGGTCGAAATTCTGTAATTTTACTTTTTGACTAATTTTTCGGAAACGAGCGATCGTATAACATTTTGGTTTGCAGTTGTGGGTAGAGCATTTAAATACCTTTCTTTTGATGTGCATTTTGATTGGGTGGGAAATAGATTTGAAAATGCTACTTTTTCGGCAATGGGTTAGCCCACGATTTTCTCGAAAAACTGAAAAAAAATCATTTTTGTGATTTATGCATCAATTGAAAGGTGGGTCGATGCTCTGTATTTTAGTGAAAACCGCATCATGTTTGGAGGCTTGGTTGAGGAAATAGAGCAACCGAAAGATAATTTGTGATGAGCTGGGTCGAAATTCTGTAATTTTACTTTTTGACTAATTTTTCGGAAACGAGCGATCGTATAACATTTTGGTTTGCAGTTGTGGGTAGAGCATTTAAATACCTTTCTTTTGATGTGCATTTTGATTGGGTGGGAAATAGATTTGAAAATGCTACTTTTTCGGCAATGGGTTCGCCCACGATTTTCTCGAAAAACTGAAAAAAAATAATTTTTGTGATTTATGCATCAATTGAAAGGTGGGTCGATGCTCTGTATTTTAGTGAAAACCGCATCATGTTTGGAGGCTTGGTTGAGGAAATAGAGCAACCGAAAGATAATTTGTGATGAGCTGGGTCGAAATTCTGTAATTTTACTTTTTGACTAATTTTTCGGAAACGAGAGATCGTATAACATTTTGGTTTGCAGTTGTGGGTAGAGCATTTAAATACCTTTCTTTTGATGTGCATTTTGATTGGGTGGGAAACAGTTTTGAAAATACTACTTTTTCGGCAATGGGTTAGCCCACGATTTTCTCGAAAAACTGAAAAAAAATCATTTTTGAGATTTATGCATCAATTGAAAGGTGGGTCGATGCTCTGTATTTTAGTGAAAACCGCATCATGTTTGGAGGCTTGGTTGAGGAAATAGAGCAACCGAAAGATAATTTGTGATGAGCTGGGTCGAAATTCTGTAATTTTACTTTTTGACTAATTTTTCGGAAACGAGAGATCGTATAACATTTTGGTTTGCAGTTGTGGGTAGAGCATTTAAATACCTTTCTTTTGATGTGCATTTTGATTGGGTGGGAAATAGTTTTGAAAATACTACTTTTTCGGCAATGGGTTAGCCCACGATTTTCTCGAAAAACTGAAAAAAAATCGTTTTTGAGATTTATGCATCAATTGAAAGGTGGGTCGATGCTCTGTATTTTAGTGAAAACCGCATCATGTTTGGAGGCTTGGTTGAGGAAATAGAGCAACCGAAAGGATAATTTGTGATAAGCTGGGTCGAAATTCTGTAATTTTACTTTTTGACTAATTTTTCGGAAAAGAGAGATCGTATAACATTTTGGTTTGCAGTTGTGGGTAGAGCATTTAAATACCTTTCTTTTGATGTGCATTTTGATTGGGTGGGAAATAGTTTTGAAAATACTACTTTTTTCGGCAAGGGTTAGCCCACGATTTTCTCGAAAAACTGAAAAAAAATCATTTTTGTGATTTATGCATCAATTGAAAGGTGGGTCGATGCTCTGTATTTTAGTGAAAACCGCATCATGTTTGGAGGCTTGGTTGAGGAAATAGAGCAACCGAAAGATAATTTGTGATGAGCTGGGTCGAAATTCTGTAATTTTACTTTTTGACTAATTTTTCGGAAACGAGCGATCGTATAACATTTTGGTTTGCAGTTGTGGGTAGAGCATTTAAATACCTTTCTTTTGATGTGCATTTTGATTGGGTGGGAAATAGTTTTGAAAATACTACTTTTTTCGGCAAGGGTTAGCCCACGATTTTCTCGAAAAACTGAAAAAAAATCATTTTTGTGATTTATGCATCAATTGAAAGGTGGGTCGATGCTCTGTATTTTAGTGAAAACCGCATCATGTTTGGAGGCTTGGTTGAGGAAATAGAGCAACCGAAAGATAATTTGTGATGAGCTGGGTCGAAATTCTGTAATTTTACTTTTTGACTAATTTTTCGGAAACGAGCGATCGTATAACATTTTGGTTTGCAGTTGTGGGTAGAGCATTTAAATACCTTTCCTTTGATGTGCATTTTGATTGGGTGGGAAATAGTTTTGAAAATAATACTTTTTTCGGCAAGGGTTAGCCCACGATTTTCTAGAAAAACTGAAAAAAAATCATTTTTGTGATTTATGCATCAATTGAAAGGTGGGTCGATGCTCTGTATTTTAGTGAAAACCGCATCATGTTTGGAGGCTTGGTTGAGGAAATAGAGCAACCGAAAGATAATTTGTGATGAGCTGGGTCGAAATTCTGTAATTTTACTTTTTGACTAATTTTTCGGAAACGAGCGATCGTATAACATTTTGGTTTGCAGTTGTGGGTAGAGCATTTAAATACCTTTCTTTTGATGTGCATTTTGATCGGGTGGGAAATAGTTTTGAAAATACTACTTTTTCGGCAATGGGTTAGCCCACGATTTTCTCGAAAAACTGAAAAAAAATCTTTTTTGAGATTTATGCATCAATTGAAAGGTGGGTCGATGCTCTGTATTTTAGTGACAACCGCATCATGTTTGGAGGCTTGGTTGAGGAAATAGAGCAACCGAAAGATAATTTGTGATGAGCTGGGTCGAAATTCTGTAATTTAACTTTTTGACTAATTTTTCGGAAACGAGCGATCGTATAACATTTTGGTTTGCAGTTGTGGGTAGAGCATTTAAATACCTTTCTTTTGATGTGTATTTTGATTGGGTGGGAAATAGTTTTGAAAATACTACTTTTTCGGCAAGGGTTAGCCCACGATTTTCTCGAAAAACTGAAAAAAAATCATTTTTGTGATTTATGCATCAATTGAAAGGTGGGTCGATGCTCTGTATTTTAATGAAAACCGCATCATGTTTGGAGGCTTGGTTGAGGAAATAGAGCAACCGAAAGATAATTTGTGATGAGCTGGGTCGAAATTCTGTAATTTTACTTTTTGACTAATTTTTCGGAAACGAGCGATTGTATAACATTTTGGTTTGCAGTTGTGGGTAGAGCATTTAAATACCTTTCCTTTGATGTGTATTTTGATTGGGTGGGAAATAGTTTTGAAAATACTACTTTTTCGGCAAGGGTTAGCCCACGATTTTCTCGAAAAACTGAAAAAAAATCATTTTTGAGATTTATGCATCAATTGAAAGGTGGGTCGATGCTCTGTATTTTAGTGAAAACCGCATCATGTTTGGAGGCTTGGTTGAGGAAATAGAGCAACCGAAAGATAATTTGTGATGAGCTGGGTCGAAATTCTGTAATTTTACTTTTTGACTAATTTTTCGGAAACGAGCGATCGTATAACATTTTGGTTTGCAGTTGTGGGTAGAGCATTTACATACCTTTCTTTTGATGTGCATTTTGATCGGGTGGGAAATAGTTTTGAAAATACTACTTTTTCGGCAATGGGTTAGCCCACGATTTTCTCGAAAAACTGAAAAAAAATCTTTTTGAGATTTATGCATCAATTGAAAGGTGGGTCGATGCTCTGTATTTTAGTGACAACCGCATCATGTTTGGAGGCTTGGTTGAGGAAATAGAGCAACCGAAAGATAATTTGTGATGAGCTGGGTCGAAATTCTGTAATTTAACTTTTTGACTAATTTTTCGGAAACGAGCGATCGTATAACATTTTGGTTTGCAGTTGTGGGTAGAGCATTTAAATACCTTTCTTTTGATGTGCATTTTGATTGGGTGGGAAATAGTTTTAAAAATACTACTTTTTTCGGCAAGGGTTAGCCCACGATTTTCTCGAAAAACTGAAAAAAAAATTATTTTTGTGATTTATGCATCAATTGAAAGGTGGGTCGATGCTCTGTATTTTAGTGAAAACCGCATCATGTTTGGAGGCTTGGTTGAGGAAATAGAGCATTCGAAAGATAATTTGTGATGAGCTGGGTCGAAATTCTGTAATTTTACTTTTTGACTAATTTTTCGGAAACGAGCGATCGTATAACATTTTGGTTTGCAGTTGTGGGTAGAGCATTTAAATACCTTTCTTTTGATGTGCATTTTGATTGGGTGGGAAATAGTTTTGAAAATACTACTTTTTTCGGCAAGGGTTAGCCCACGATTTTCTCGAAAAACTGAAAAAAAAATCATTTTTGTGATTTATGCATCAATTGAAAGGTGGGTCGATGCTCTGTATTTTAGTGAAAACCGCATCATGTTTGGAGGCTTGGTTGAGGAAATAGAGCAACCGAAAGATAATTTGTGATGAGCTGGGTCGAAATTCTGTAATTTTACTTTTTGACTAATTTTTCGGAAACGAGCGATCGTATAACATTTTGGTTTGCAGTTGTGGGTAGAGCATTTAAATACCTTTCTTTTGATGTGCATTTTGATCGGGTGGGAAATAGTTTTGAAAATACTACTTTTTCGGCAATGGGTTAGCCCACGATTTTCTCGAAAAACTGAAAAAAAATCTTTTTTGAGATTTATGCATCAATTGAAAGGTGGGTCGATGCTCTGTATTTTAGTGACAACCGCATCATGTTTGGAGGCTTGGTTGAGGAAATAGAGCAACCGAAAGATAATTTGTGATGAGCTGGGTCGAAATTCTGTAATTTTACTTTTTGACTAATTTTTCGGAAACGAGCGATCGTATAACATTTTGGTTTGCAGTTGTGGGTAGAGCATTTAAATACCTTTCTTTTGATGTGCATTTTGATTGGGTGGGAAATAGTTTTGAAAATACTACTTTTTTCGGCAAGGGTTAGCCCACGATTTTCTCGAAAAACTGAAAAAAAATCATTTTTGTGATTTATGCATCAATTGAAAGGTGGGTCGATGCTCTGTATTTTAGTGAAAACCGCATCATGTTTGGAGGCTTGGTTGAGGAAATAGAGCAACCGAAAGATAATTTGTGATGAGCTGGGTCGAAATTCTGTAATTTTACTTTTTGACTAACTTTTCGGAAACGAGCGATCGTATAACATTTTGGTTTGCAGTTGTGGGTAGAGCATTTAAATACCCTTCTTTTGATGAGCATTTTGATTGGGTGGGAAATAGTTTTGAAAATACTACTTTTTCGGCAATGGGTTAGCCCACGATTTTCTCGAAAAACTGAAAAAAAATCATTTTTGAGATTTATGCATCAATTGAAAGGTGGGTCGATGCTCTGTATTTTAGTGACAACCGCATCATGTTTGGAGGCTTGGTTGAGGAAATAGAGCAACCGAAAGATAATTTGTGATGAGCTGGGTCGAAATTCTGTAATTTTACTTTTTGACTAATTTTTCGGAAACGAGCGATCGTATAACATTTTGGTTTGCAGTTGTGGGTAGAGCATTTAAATACCTTTCTTTTGATGTGCATTTTGATTGGGTGGGAAATAGTTTTGAAAATACTACTTTTTTCGGCAAGGGTTAGCCCACGATTTTCTCGAAAAACTGAAAAAAAAATCATTTTTGTGATTTATGCATCAATTGAAAGGTGGGTCGATGCTCTGTATTTTAGTGAAAACCGCATCATGTTTGGAGGCTTGGTTGAGGAAATAGAGCAACCGAAAGATAATTTGTGATGAGCTGGGTCGAAATTCTGTAATTTTACTTTTTGACTAATTTTTCGGAAACGAGCGATCGTATAACATTTTGGTTTGCAGTTGTGGGTAGAGCATTTAAATGCCTTTCTTTTGATGTGCATTTTGATTGGGTGGGAAATAGTTTTGAAAATACTACTTTTTTCGGCAAGGGTTAGCCCACGATTTTCTCGAAAAACTGAAAAAAAATCATTTTTGAGATTTATGCATAACATTATGTATGTATAACATTTTGGTTTGCAGTTGTGGGTAGAGCATTTAAATACCTTTCTTTTGATGTGCATTTTGATTGGGTGGGAAATAGTTTTGAAAATACTACTTTTTTCGGCAAGGGTTAGCCCACGATTTTCTCGAAAAACTGAAAAAAAATCATTTTTGAGATTTATGCATCAATTGAAAGGTGGGTCGATGCTCTGTATTTTAGTGAAAACCGCATCATGTTTGGAGGCTTGTTTGAGGAAATAGAGCAACCGAAAGATAATTTGTGATGAGCTGGGTCGAAATTCTGTAATTTTACTTTTTGACTAATTTTTCGGAAACGAGCGATCGTATAACATTTTGGTTTGCAGTTGTGGGTAGAGCATTTAAATACCCTTCTTTTGATGAGCATTTTGATTGGGTGGGAAATAGTTTTGAAAATACTACTTTTTCGGCAATGGGTTAGCCCACGATTTTCTCGAAAAACTGAAAAAAAATCATTTTTGAGATTTATGCATCAATTAAAAGGTGGGTCGATGCTCTGTATTTTAGTGACAACCGCATCATGTTTGGAGGCTTGGTTGAGGAAATAGAGCAACCGAAAGATAATTTGTGATGAGCTGGGTCGAAATTCTGTAATTTTACTTTTTGACTAATTTTTCGGAAACGAGCGATCGTATAACATTTTGGTTTGCAGTTGTGGGTAGAGCATTTAAATACCTTTCTTTTGATGTGCATTTTGATTGGGTGGGAAATAGTTTTGAAAATACTACTTTTTTCGGCAAGGGTTAGCCCACGATTTTCTCGAAAAACTGAAAAAAAAATCATTTTTGTGATTTATGCATCAATTGAAAGGTGGGTCGATGCTCTGTATTTTAGTGAAAACCGCATCATGTTTGGAGGCTTGGTTGAGGAAATAGAGCAACCGAAAGATAATTTGTGATGAGCTGGGTCGAAATTCTGTAATTTTACTTTTTGACTAATTTTTCGGAAACGAGCGATCGTATAACATTTTGGTTTGCAGTTGTGGGTAGAGCATTTAAATGCCTTTCTTTTGATGTGCATTTTGATTGGGTGGGAAATAGTTTTGAAAATACTACTTTTTTCGGCAAGGGTTAGCCCACGATTTTCTCGAAAAACTGAAAAAAAATCATTTTTGAGATTTATGCATAACATTATGTATGTATAACATTTTGGTTTGCAGTTGTGGGTAGAGCATTTAAATACCTTTCTTTTGATGTGCATTTTGATTGGGTGGGAAATAGTTTTGAAAATACTACTTTTTTCGGCAAGGGTTAGCCCACGATTTTCTCGAAAAACTGAAAAAAAATCATTTTTGAGATTTATGCATCAATTGAAAGGTGGGTCGATGCTCTGTATTTTAGTGAAAACCGCATCATGTTTGGAGGCTTGGTTGAGGAAATAGAGCAACCGAAAGATAATTTGTGATGAGCTGGGTCGAAATTCTGTAATTTTACTTTTTGACTAATTTTTCGGAAACGAGCGATCGTATAACATTTTGGTTTGCAGTTGTGGGTAGAGCATTTAAATACCTTTCTTTTGATGTGCATTTTGATTGGGTGGGAAATAGTTTTGAAAATACTACTTTTTTCGGCAAGGGTTAGCCCACGATTTTCTCGAAAAACTGAAAAAAAATCATTTTTGTGATTTATGCATCAATTGAAAGGTGGGTCGATGCTCTGTATTTTAGTGAAAACCGCATCATGTTTGGAGGCTTGGTTGAGGAAATAGAGCAACCGAAAGATAATTTGTGATGAGCTGGGTCGAAATTCTGTAATTTTACTTTTTGACTAATTTTTCGGAAACGAGCGATTGTATAACATTTTGGTTTGCAGTTGTGGGTAGAGCATTTAAATACCTTTCTTTTGATGTGCATTTTGATTGGGTGGGAATAGTTTTGAAAATACTACTTTTTTCGGCAAGGGTTAGCCCACGATTTTCTCGAAAAACTGAAAAAAATCATTTTTGTGATTTATGCATCAATTGAAAGGTGGGTCGATGCTCTGTATTTTAGTGAAAACCGCATCATGTTTGGAGGCTTGGTTGAGGAAATAGAGCAACCGAAAGATAATTTGTGATGAGCTGGGTCGAAATTCTGTAATTTTACTTTTTGACTAATTTTTCGGAAACGAGCGATCGTATAACATTTTGGTTTGCAGTTGTGGGTAGAGCATTTAAATACCTTTCTTTTGATGTGCATTTTGATTGGGTGGGAAATATTTTCTCGAAAAACTGAAAAAAAATCATTTTTGAGATTTATGCATCAATTAAAAGGTGGGTCGATGCTCTGTATTTTAGTGAAAACCGCATCATGTTTGGAGGCTTGGTTGAGGAAATAGAGCAACCGAAAGATAATTTGTGATGAGCTGTGTCGAAATTCTGTAATTTTACTTTTTGACTAATTTTTCGGAAACGAGCAATCGTATAACATTTTGGTTTGCAGTTGTGGGTAGAGCATTTAAATACCTTTCTTTTGATGTGCATTTCGATTGGGTGGGAAATAGTTTTGAAAATACTACTTTTTCGGCAATGGGGTTAGCCCACGATTTTCTCGAAAAACTGAAAAAAAATCATTTTTGAGATTTATGCATCAATTGAAAGGTGGGTCGATGCTCTGTATTTTATTGAAAACCGCATCATAATTGGAGGCTTGGTTGAGGAAATAGAGCAACCGAAAGATAATTTGTGATGAGCTGGGTCGAAATTCTGTAATTTTACTTTTTGACTAATTTTTCGGAAACGAGCGATCGTATAACATTTTGGTTTGCAGTTGTGGGTAGAGCATTTAAATACCTTTCTTTTGATGTGCATTTTGATTGGGTGGGAAATAGTTTTGAAAATACTACTTTTTTCGGCAAGGGTTAGCCCACGATTTTCTCGAAAAACTGAAAAAAAAATCATTTTTGTGATTTATGCATCAATTGAAAGGTGGGTCGATGCTCTGTATTTTAGTGAAAACCGCATCATGTTTGGAGGTTTGGTTGAGGAAATAGAGCAACCGAAAGATAATTTGTGATGAGCTGGGTCGAAATTCTGTAATTTTACTTTTTGACTAATTTTTCGGAAACGAGCGATCGTATAACATTTTGGTTTGCAGTTGTGGGTAGAGCATTTAAATACCTTTCTTTTGATGTGCATTTTGATTGGGTGGGAAATAGTTTTGAAAATACTACTTTTTTCGGCAAGGGTTAGCCCACGATTTTCTCGAAAAACTGAAAAAAAAATCATTTTTGAGATTTATGCATCAATTAAAAGGTGGGTCGATGCTTTGTATTTTAGTGAAAACCGCATCATGTTTGGAGGCTTGGTTGAGGAAATAGAGCAACCGAAAGATAATTTGTGATGAGCTGGGTCGAAATTCTGTAATTTTACTTTTTGACTAATTTTTCGGAAACGAGCGATCGTATAACATTTTGGTTTGCAGTTGTGGGTAGAGCATTTAAATACCTTTCTTTTGATGTGCATTTTGATTGGGTGGGAAATATTTTCTCGAAAAACTGAAAAAAAATCATTTTTGAGATTTATGCATCAATTAAAAGGTGGGTCGATGCTCTGTATTTTAGTGAAAACCGCATCATGTTTGGAGGCTTGGTTGAGGAAATAGAGCAACCGAAAGATAATTTGTGATGAGCTGTGTCGAAATTCTGTAATTTTACTTTTTGACTAATTTTTCGGAAACGAGCAATCGTATCACATTTTGGTTTGCAGTTGTGGGTAGAGCATTTAAATACCTTTCTTTTGATGTGCATTTCGATTGGGTGGGAAATAGTTTTGAAAATACTACTTTTTCGGCAATGGGTTAGCCCACGATTTTCTCGAAAAACTGAAAAAAAATCATTTTTGAGATTTATGCATCAATTGAAAGGTGGGTCGATGCTCTGTATTTTATTGAAAACCGCATCATAATTGGAGGCTTGGTTGAGGAAATAGAGCAACCGAAAGATAATTTGTGATGAGCTGGGTCGAAATTCTGTAATTTTACTTTTTGACTAATTTTTCGGAAACGAGCGATCGTATAACATTTTGGTTTGCAGTTGTGGGTAGAGCATTTAAATACCTTTCTTTTGATGTGCATTTTGATTGGGTGGGAAATAGTTTTGAAAATACTACTTTTTTCGGCAAGGGTTAGCCCACGATTTTCTCGAAAAACTGAAAAAAAATCATTTTTGTGATTTATGCATCAATTGAAAGGTGGGTCGATGCTCTGTATTTTAGTGAAAACCGCATCATGTTTGGAGGCTTGGTTGAGGAAATAGAGCAACCGAAAGATAATTTGTGATGAGCTGGGTCGAAATTCTGTAATTTTACTTTTTGACTAATTTTTCGGAAACGAGCGATCGTATAACATTTTGGTTTGCAGTTGTGGGTAGAGCATTTAAATACCTTTCTTTTGATGTGCATTTTGATTGGGTGGGAAATAGTTTTGAAAATACTACTTTTTCGGCAATGGGTTAGCCCACGATTTTCTCGAAAAACTGAAAAAAAATCATTTTTGAGATTTATGCATCAATTGAAAGGTGGGTCGATGCTCTGTATTTTAGTGACAACCGCATCATGTTTGGAGGCTTGGTTGAGGAAATAGAGCAACCGAAAGATAATTTGTGATGAGCTGGGTCGAAATTCTGTAATTTTACTTTTTGACTAATTTTTCGGAACGAGCGATCGTATAACATTTTGGTTTGCAGTTGTGGGTAGAGCATTTAAATACCTTTCTTTTGATGTGCATTTTGATTGGGTGGGAAATAGTTTTGAAAATACTACTTTTTTCGGCAAGGGTTAGCCCACGATTTTCTCGAAAAACTGAAAAAAAAATCATTTTTGTGATTTATGCATCAATTGAAAGGTGGGTCGATGCTCTGTATTTTAGTGAAAACCGCATCATGTTTGGAGGCTTGGTTGAGGAAATAGAGCAACCGAAAGGTAATTTGTGATGAGCTGGGTCGAAATTCTGTAATTTTACTTTTTGACTAATTTTTCGGAAACGAGCGATCGTATAACATTTTGGTTTGTAGTTGTGGGTAGAGCATTTAAATACCTTTCTTTTGATGTGCATTTTGATTGGGTGGGAAATAGTTTTGAAAATACTACTTTTTTCGGCAAGGGTTAGCCCACGATTTTCTCGAAAAACTGAAAAAAAATCATTTTTGAGATTTATGCATCAATTAAAAGGTGGGTCGATGCTCTGTATTTTAGTGAAAACCGCATCATGTTTGGAGGCTTGGTTGAGGAAATAGAGCAACCGAAAGATAATTTGTGATGAGCTGGGTCGAAATTCTGTAATTTTACTTTTTGACTAATTTTTCGGAAACGAGCGATCGTATAACATTTTGGTTTGCAGTTGTGGGTAGAGCATTTAAATACCTTTCTTTTGATGTGCATTTTGATTGGGTGGGAAATAGTTTTGAAAATACTACTTTTTTCGGCAAGGGTTAGCCCACGATTTTCTCGAAAAACTGAAAAAAATCTTTTTTGTGATTTATGCATCAATTGAAAGGTGGGTCGATGCTCTGTATTTTAGTGAAAACCGCATCATGTTTGGAGGCTTGGTTGAGGAAATAGAGCAACCGAAAGATAATTTGTGATGAGCTGGGTCGAAATTCTGTAATTTTACTTTTTGACTAATTTTTCGGAAACGAGCGATTGTATAACATTTTGGTTTGCAGTTGTGGGTAGAGCATTTAAATACCTTTCTTTTGATGTGCATTTTGATTGGGTGGGAAATAGTTTTGAAAATACTACTTTTTTCGGCAAGGGTTAGCCACGATTTTCTCGAAAAACTGAAAAAAAATCATTTTTGTGATTTATGCATCAATTGAAAGGTGGGTCGATGCTCTGTTTTTTTAGTGAAAACCGCATCATGTTTGGAGGCTTGGTTGAGGAAATAGAGCAACCGAAAGATAATTTGTGATGAGCTGGGTCGAAATTCTGTAATTTTACTTTTTGACTAATTTTTCGGAAACGAGCGATCGTATAACATTTTGTTTTGCAGTTGTGGGTAGAGCATTTAAATACCTTTCTTTTGATGTGCATTTTGATTGGGTGGGAAATATTTTCTCGAAAAACTGAAAAAAATCATTTTTGAGATTTATGCATCAATTAAAAGGTGGGTCGATGCTCTGTATTTTAGTGAAAACCGCATCATGTTTGGAGGCTTGGTTGAGGAAATAGAGCAACCGAAAGATAATTTGTGATGAGCTGGGTCGAAATTCTGTAATTTTACTTTTTGACTAATTTTTTCGGAAACGAGCGATCGTATAACATTTTGGTTTGCAGTTGTGGGTAGAGCATTTAAAGACCTTTCTTTTGATGTGCATTTTGATTGGGTGGGAAATAGTTTTGAAAATACTACTTTTTTCGGCAAGGGTTAGCCCACGATTTTCTCGAAAAACTGAAAAAAAATCATTTTTGAGATTTATGCATCAATTGAAAGGTGGGTCGATGCTCTGTATTTTAGTGAAAACCGCATCATGTTTGGAGGCTTGGTTGAGGAAATAGAGCAACCGAAAGATAATTTGTGATGAGCTGGGTCGAAATTCTGTAATTTTACTTTTTGACTAATTTTTCGGAAACGAGCGATCGTATAACATTTTGGTTTGCAGTTGTGGGTAGAGCATTTAAATACCTTTCTTTTGATGTGCATTTTGATTGGGTGGGAAATAGTTTTGAAAATGCTACTTTTTCGGCAATGGGTAAGCCCACGATTTTCTCGAAAAACTGAAAAAAAATCATTTTTGTGATTTATGCATCAATTGAAAGGTGGGTCGATGCTCTGTATTTTATTGAAAACCGCATCATAATTGGAGGCTTGGTTGAGGAAATAGAGCAACCGAAAGATAATTTGTGATGAGCTGGGTCGAAATTCTGTAATTTTACTTTTTGACTAATTTTTATTTTTCGGAAACGAGCGATCGTATAACATTTTGGTTTGTAGTTGTGGGGTAGAGCATTTAAATACCTTTCTTTTGATGTGCATTTTGATTGGGTGGGAAATAGTTTTGAAAATACTACTTTTTTCGGCAAGGGTTAGCCCACTATTTTCTCGAAAAACTGAAAAAAAATCATTTTTGTGATTTATGCATCAATTGAAAGGTGGGTCGATGCTCTGTATTTTAGTGAAAACCGCATCATGTTTGGAGGCTTGGTTGAGGAAATAGAGCAACCGAAAGATAATTTGTGATGAGCTGGGTCGAAATTCTGTAATTTTACTTTTTGACTAATTTTTCGGAAACGAGCGATCGTATAACATTTTGGTTTGCAGTTGTGGGTAGAGCATTTAAATACCTTTCTTTTGATGTGCATTTTTATTGGGTGGGAAATAGTTTTGAAAATACTACTTTTTTCGGCAAGGGTTAGCCCACGATTTTCTCGAAAAACTGAAAAAAAATCATTTTTGAGATTTATGCATCAATTGAAAGGTGGGTCGATGCTCTGTATTTTAGTGAAAACCGCATCATGTTTGGAGGCTTGGTTGAGGAAATAGAGCAACCGAAAGATAATTTGTGATGAGCTGGGTCGAAATTCTGTAATTTTACTTTTTGACTAATTTTTCGGAAACGAGCGATCGTATAACATTTTGGTTTGCAGTTGTGGGTAGAGCATTTAAATACCTTTCTTTTGATGTGCATTTTGATTGGGTGGCAAATAGTTTTGAAAATACTACTTTTTCCGGCAAGGGTTAGCCCACGATTTTCTCGAAAAACTGAAAAAAAATAATTTTTGAGATTTATGCATCAATTGAAAGGTGGGTCGATGCTCTGTATTTTAGTGAAAACCGCATCATGTTTGGAGGCTTGGTTGAGGAAATAGAGCAACCGAAAGATAATTTGTGATGAGCTGGGTCGAAATTCTGTAATTTTACTTTTTGACTAATTTTTCGGAAACAAGCGATCGTATAACATTTTGGTTTGCAGTTGTGGGTAGAGCATTTAAATACCTTTCTTTTGATGTGCATTTTGATTGGGTGGGAAATAGTTTTGAAAATACTACTTTTTTCGACAAGGGTTAGCCCACGATTTTCTCGAAAAACTGAAAAAAAATCATTTTTGAGATTTATGCATCAATTGAAAGGTGGGTCGATGCTCTGTATTTTAGTGAAAACCGCATCATGTTTGGAGGCTTGGTTGAGGAAATAGAGCAACCGAAAGATAATTTGTGATGAGCTGGGTCGAAATTCTGTAATTTTACTTTTTGACTAATTTTTCGGAAACGAGCGATCGTATAACATTTTGGTTTGCAGTTGTGGGTAGAGCATTTAAATACCTTTCTTTTGATGTGCATTTTGATTGGGTGGGAAATAGTTTTGAAAATACTACTTTTTCGGCAATGGGTTAGCCCACGATTTTCTCGAAAAACTGAAAAAAAATCATTTTTGTGATTTATGCATCAATTGAAAGCTGGGTCGATGCTCTGTATTTTAGTGAAAACCGCATCATGTTTGGAGGCTTGGTTGAGGAAATAGAGCAACCGAAAGATAATTTGTGATGAGCTGGGTCGAAATTCTGTAATTTTACTTTTTGACTAATTTTTCGGAAACGAGCGATTCTATAACATTTTGGTTTGCAGTTGTGGGTAGAGCATTTAAATACCTTTCTTTTGATGTGAATTTTGATTGGGTGGGAAATAGTTTTGAAAATACTACTTTTTTCGGCAAGGGTTAGCCCACGATTTTCTCGAAAAACTGAAAAAAAAAATGTTTGTGTTTTATGCATCAATTGAAAGGTGGGTCGATGCTCTGTATTTTAGTGAAAACCGCATCATGTTTGGAGGCTTGGTTGAGGAAATAGAGCAACCGAAAGATAATTTGTGATGAGCTGGGTCAAAATTCTGTAATTTTACTTTTTGACTAATTTTTCGGAAACGAGCGATCGTATAACATTTTGGTTTGCAGTTGTGGGTAGAGCATTTAAATACCTTTCTTTTGATGTGCATTTTGATTGGGTGGGAAATAGTTTTGAAAATACCACGATTTTCTCGAAAAACTGAAAAAAAAATCATTTTTGTGATTTATGCATCAATTGAAAGGTGGGTCGATGCTCTGTATTTTAGTGAAAACCGCATCATGTTTGGAGGCTTGGTTGAGGAAATAGAGCAACCGAAAGATAATTTGTGATGAGCTGGGTCGAAATTCTGTAATTTTACTTTTTGACTAATTTTTCGGAAACGAGCGATCGTATAACATTTTGGTTTGCAGTTGTGGGTAGAGCATTTAAATACCTTTCTTTTGATGTGCATTTTGATTGGGTGGGAAATAGTTTTGAAAATACTACTTTTTTCGGCAAGGGTTAGCCCACGATTTTCTCGAAAAACTGAAAAAAAAATCATTTTTGAGATTTATGCATCAATTGAAAGGTGGGTCGATGCTCTGTATTTTAGTGAAAACCGCATCATGTTTGGAGGCTTTGTTGAGGAAATAGAGCAACCGAAACATAATTTGTGATGAGCTGGGTCGAAATTCTGTAATTTTACTTTTTGACTAATTTTTCGGAAACGAGCGATCGTATAACATTTTGGTTTGCAGTTGTGGGTAGAGCATTTAAATACCTTTCTTTTGATGTGCATTTTGATTGGGTGGGAAAAAGTTTTGAAAATACTACTTTTTTCGGCAAGGGTTAGCCCACGATTTTCTCGAAAAACTGAAAAAAATCATTTTTGTGATTTATGCATCAATTGAAAGGTGGGTCGATGCTCTGTATTTTAGTGAAAACCGCATCATGTTTGGAGGCTTGGTTGAGGAAATAGAGCAACCGAAAGATAATTTGTGATGAGCTGGGTCGAAATTCTGTAATTTTACTTTTTGACTAATTTTTCGGAAACGAGCGATCGTATAACATTTTGGTTTGCAGTTGTGGGTAGAGCATTTAAATACCTTTCTTTTGATGTGCATTTTGATTGGGTGGGAAATAGTTTTGAAAATACTACTTTTTTCGGCAAGGGTTAGCCCACGATTTTCTCGAAAAACTGAAAAAAATCATTTTTGAGATTTATGCATCAATTGAAAGGTGGGTCGATGCTCTGTATTTTAGTGAAAACCGCATCATGTTTGGAGGCTTGGTTGATGAAATAGAGCAACCGAAAGATAATTTGTGATGAGCTGGGTCAAAATTCTGTAATTTTACTTTTTGACTAATTTTTCGGAAACGAGCGATCGTATAACATTTTGGTTTGCAGTTGTGGGTAGAGCATTTAAATACCTTTCTTTTGATGTGCATTTTGATTGGGTGGGAAATAGTTTTGAAAATACTACGATTTTCTCGAAAAACTGAAAAAAAAATCATTTTTGTGATTTATGCATCAATTGAAAGGTGGGTCGATGCTCTGTATTTTAGTGAAAACCGCATCATGTTTGGAGGCTTGGTTGAGGAAATAGAGCAACCGAAAGATAATTTGTGATGAGCTGGGTCGAAATTCTGTAATTTTACTTTTTGACTAATTTTCGGAAACGAGCGATCGTATAACATTTTGGTTTGCAGTTGTGGGTAGAGCATTTAAATACCTTTCTTTTGATGTGCATTTTGATTGGGTGGGAAATAGTTTTGAAAATACTACTTTTTTCGACAAGGGTTAGCCCACGATTTTCTCGAAAAACTGAAAAAAAATCATTTTTGAGATTTATGCATCAATTGAAAGGTGGGTCGATGCTCTGTATTTTAGTGAAAACCGCATCATGTTTGGAGGCTTGGTTGAGGAAATAGAGCAACCGAAAGATAATTTGTGATGAGCTGGGTCGAAATTCTGTAATTTTACTTTTTGACTAATTTTTCGGAAACGAGCGATCGTATAACATTTTGGTTTGCAGTTGTGGGTAGAGCATTTAAATACCTTTCTTTTGATGTGCATTTTGATTGGGTGGGAAATAGTTTTGAAAATACTACTTTTTCGGCAATGGGTTAGCCCACGATTTTCTCGAAAAACTGAAAAAAAAATCATTTTTGTGATTTATGCATCAATTGAAAGCTGGGTCGATGCTCTGTATTTTAGTGAAAACCGCATCATGTTTGGAGGCTTGGTTGAGGAAATAGAGCAACCGAAAGATAATTTGTGATGAGCTGGGTCGAAATTCTGTAATTTTACTTTTTGACTAATTTTTCGGAAACGAGCGATTCTATAACATTTTGGTTTGCAGTTGTGGGGTAGAGCATTTAAATACCTTTCTTTTGATGTGCATTTTGATTGGGTGGGAAATAGTTTTGAAAATACCACGATTTTCTCGAAAAACTGAAAAAAAAATCATTTTTGTGATTTATGCATCAATTGAAAGGTGGGTCGATGCTCTGTATTTTAGTGAAAACCGCATCATGTTTGGAGGCTTGGTTGAGGAAATAGAGCAACCGAAAGATAATTTGTGATGAGCTGGGTCGAAATTCTGTAATTTTACTTTTTGACTAATTTTTCGGAAACGAGCGATCGTATAACATTTTGGTTTGCAGTTGTGGGTAGAGCATTTAAATACCTTTCTTTTGATGTGCATTTTGATTGGGTGGGAAATAGTTTTTGAAAATACTACTTTTTTCGGCAAGGGTTAGCCCACGATTTTCTCGAAAAACTGAAAAAAAAAATCATTTTTGTGATTTATGCATCAATTGAAAGGTGGGTCGATGCTCTGTATTTTAGTGAAAACCGCATCATGTTTGGAGGCTTTGTTGAGGAAATAGAGCAACCGAAACATAATTTGTGATGAGCTGGGTCGAAATTCTGTAATTTAACTTTTGACTAATTTTTCGGAAACGAGCGATCGTATAACATTTTGGTTTGCAGTTGTGGGTAGAGCATTTAAATACCTTTCTTTTGATGTGCATTTTGATTGGGTGGGAAATAGTTTTGAAAATACTACTTTTTCGGCAATGGGTTAGCCCACGATTTTCTCGAAAAACTGAAAAAAAATCATTTTTGAGATTTATGCATCAATTGAAAGGTGGGTCGATGCTCTGTATTTTAGTGAAAACCGCATCATGTTTGGAGGCTTGGTAGAGGAAATAGAGCAACCGAAAGATAATTTGTGATGAGCTGGGTCGAAATTCTGTAATTTTACTTTTTGACTAATTTTTCGGAAACGAGCGATTGTATAACATTTTGGTTTGCAGTTGTGGGTAGAGCATTTAAATACCTTTCTTTTGATGTGCATTTTGATTGGGTGGGAAATAGTTTTGAAAATACTACTTTTTTCGGCAAGGGTTAGCCACGATTTTCTCGAAAAACTGAAAAAAAATCATTTTTGTGATTTATGCATCAATTGAAAGGTGGGTCGATGCTCTGTATTTTAGTGAAAACCGCATCATGTTTGGAGGCTTGGTTGAGGAAATAGAGCAACCGAAAGATAATTTGTGATGAGCTGGGTCGAAATTCTGTAATTTTACTTTTTGACTAATTTTTCGGAAACGAGCGATCGTATAACATTTTGGTTTGCAGTTGTGGGTAGAGCATTTAAATACCTTTCTTTTGATGTGCATTTTGATTGGGTGGGAAATAGTTTTGAAAATACTACTTTTTTCGGCAAGGGTTAGCCCACGATTTTCTCGAAAAACTGAAAAAAAATCATTTTTGAGATTTATGCATCAATTGAAAGGTGGGTCGATGCTCTGTATTTTAGTGAAAACCGCATCATGTTTGGAGGCTTGGTTGAGGAAATAGAGCAACCGAAAGATAATTTGTGATGAGCTGGGTCAAAATTCTGTAATTTTACTTTTTGACTAATTTTTCGGAAACGAGCGATCGTATAACATTTTGGTTTGCAGTTGTGGGGTAGAGCATTTAAATACCTTTCTTTTGATGTGCATTTTGATTGGGTGGGAAATAGTTTTGAAAATACTACGATTTTCTCGAAAAACTGAAAAAAAAATCATTTTTGTGATTTATGCATCAATTGAAAGGTGGGTCGATGCTCTGTATTTTAGTGAAAACCGCATCATGTTTGGAGGCTTGGTTGAGGAAATAGAGCAACCGAAAGATAATTTGTGATGAGCTGGGTCGAAATTCTGTAATTTTACTTTTTGACTAATTTTTCGGAAACGAGCGATCGTATAACATTTTGGTTTGCAGTTGTGGGTAGAGCATTTAAATACCTTTCTTTTGATGTGCATTTTGATTGGGTGGGAAATAGTTTTGAAAATACTACTTTTTTCGGCAAGGGTTAGCCCACGATTTTCTCGAAAAACTGAAAAAAAAATCATTTTTGTGATTTATGCATCAATTGAAAGGTGGGTCGATGCTCTGTATTTTAGTGAAAACCGCATCATGTTTGGAGGCTTGGTTGAGGAAATAGAGCAACCGAAAGATAATTTGTGATGAGCTGGGTCGAAATTCTGTAATTTTACTTTTTGACTAATTTTTCGGAAACGAGCGATCGTATAACATTTTGGTTTGCAGTTGTGGGTAGAGAGCATTTAAATACCTTTCTTTTGATGTGCATTTTGATTGGGTGGGAAATAGTTTTGAAAATACTACTTTTTTCGGCAAGGGTTAGCCCACGATTTTCTCGAAAAACTGAAAAAAAATCATTTTTGAGATTTATGCATCAATTGAAAGGTGGGTCGATGCTCTGTATTTTAGTGAAAACCGCATCATGTTTGGAGGCTTTGTTGAGGAAATAGAGCAACCGAAACATAATTTGTGATGAGCTGGGTCGAAATTCTGTAATTTAACTTTTTGACTAATTTTTCGGAAACGAGCGATCGTATAACATTTTGGTTTGCAGTTGTGGGGTAGAGCATTTAAATACCTTTCTTTTGATGTGCATTTTGATTGGGTGGGAAATAGTTTTTGAAAATACTACTTTTTCGGCAATGGGTTAGCCCACGATTTTCTCGAAAAACTGAAAAAAAATCATTTTTGAGATTTATGCATCAATTGAAAGGTGGGTCGATGCTCTGTATTTTAGTGAAAACCGCATCATGTTTGGAGGCTTGGTAGAGGAAAATAGAGCAACCGAAAGATAATTTGTGATGAGCTGGGTCGAAATTCTGTAATTTTACTTTTTGACTAATTTTTCGGAAACGAGCGATTGTATAACATTTTGGTTTGCAGTTGTGGGTAGAGCATTTAAATACCTTTCTTTTGATGTGCATTTTGATTGGGTGGGAAATAGTTTTGAAAATACTACTTTTTTCGGCAAGGGTTAGCCCACGATTTTCTCGAAAAACTGAAAAAAATCATTTTTGTGATTTATGCATCAATTGAAAGGTGGGTCGATGCTCTGTATTTTAGTGAAAACCGCATCATGTTTGGAGGCTTGGTTGAGGAAATAGAGCAACCGAAAGATAATTTGTGATGAGCTGGGTCGAAATTCTGTAATTTTACTTTTTGACTAATTTTTCGGAAACGAGCGATCGTATAACATTTTGGTTTGCAGTTGTGGGTAGAGCATTTAAATACCTTTCTTTTGATGTGCATTTTGATTGGGTGGAAATAGTTTTGAAAATACTACTTTTTTCGGCAAGGGTTAGCCCACGATTTTCTCGAAAAACTGAAAAAAATCATTTTTGAGATTTATGCATCAATTGAAAGGTGGGTCGATGCTCTGTATTTTAGTGAAAACCGCATCATGTTTGGAGGCTTGGTTGAGGAAATAGAGCAACCGAAAGATAATTTGTGATGAGCTGGGTCAAAATTCTGTAATTTTACTTTTTGACTAATTTTTCGGAAACGAGCGATCGTATAACATTTTGGTTTGCAGTTGTGGGTAGAGCATTTAAATACCTTTCTTTTGATGTGCATTTTGATTGGGTGGAAATAGTTTTGAAAATACTACGATTTTCTCGAAAAACTGAAAAAAAAATCATTTTTGTGATTTATGCATCAATTGAAAGGTGGGTCGATGCTCTGTATTTTAGTGAAAACCGCATCATGTTTGGAGGCTTGGTTGAGGAAATAGAGCAACCGAAAGATAATTTGTGATGAGCTGGGTCGAAATTCTGTAATTTTACTTTTTGACTAATTTTTCGGAAACGAGCGATCGTATAACATTTTGGTTTGCAGTTGTGGGTAGAGCATTTAAATACCTTTCTTTTGATGTGCATTTTGATTGGGTGGGAAATAGTTTTGAAAATACTACTTTTTTCGGCAAGGGGTTAGCCCACGATTTTCTCGAAAAACTGAAAAAAATCATTTTTGTGATTTATGCATCAATTGAAAGGTGGGTCGATGCTCTGTATTTTAGTGAAAACCGCATCATGTTTGGAGGCTTGGTTGAGGAAATAGAGCAACCGAAAGATAATTTGTGATGAGCTGGGTCGAAATTCTGTAATTTTACTTTTTGACTAATTTTTCGGAAACGAGCGATCGTATAACATTTTGGTTTGCAGTTGTGGGTAGAGCATTTAAATACCTTTCTTTTGATGTGCATTTTGATTGGGTGGGAAATAGTTTTGAAAATACTACTTTTTTCGGCAAGGGTTAGCCCACGATTTTCTCGAAAAACTGAAAAAAAATCATTTTTGAGATTTATGCATCAATTGAAAGGTGGGTCGATGCTCTGTATTTTAGTGAAAACCGCATCATGTTTGGAGGCTTGGTTGAGGAAATAGAGCAACCGAAAGATAATTTGTGATGAGCTGGCTCGAAATTCTGTAATTTTACTTTTTGACTAATTTTTCGGAAAAGAGAGATCGTATAACATTTTGGTTTGCAGTTGTGGGTAGAGCATTTAAATACCTTTCTTTTGATGTGCATTTTGATTGGGTGGGAAATAGATTTGAAAATGCTACTTTTTCCGCAATGGTTTAGCCCACGATTTTCTCGAAAAACTGAAAAAAAAATCATTTTTGTGATTTATGCATCAATTGAAAGGTGGGTCGATGCTCTGTATTTTAGTGAAAACCGCATCATGTTTGGAGGCTTGGTTGAGGAAATAGAGCAACCGAAAGATAATTTGTGATGAGCTGGGTCGAAATTCTGTAATTTTACTTTTTGACTAATTTTTCGTAGAAGAGAGATCGTATAACATTTTGGTTTGCAGTTGTTGGTAGAGCATTTAAATACCTTTCTTTTGATGTGCATTTTGATTGGGTGGGAAATAGTTTTGAAAATACTACTTTTTTCGGCAAGGGTTAGCCCACGATTTTCTCGAAAAACTGAAAAAAAAATCATTTTTGTGATTTATGCACCAATTGAAAGGTGGGTCGATGCTCTGTATTTTAGTGAAAACCGCATCATGTTTGGAGGCTTGGTTGAGGAAATAGAGCAACCGAAAGATAATTTGTGATGAGCTGGGTCGAAATTCTGTAATTTTACTTTTTGACTAATTTTTCGGAAACGAGTGATCGTATAACATTTTGGTTTTGCAGTTGTGGGTAGAGCATTTAAATACCTTTCTTTTGATGTGCATTTTGATTGGGTGGGAAATAGTTTTGAAAATACTACTTTTTCGGCAATGGGTTAGCCCGCGATTTTCTCGAAAAACTGAAAAAAATCATTTTTGTGATTTATGCATCAATTAAAAGGTGGGTCGATGCTCTGTATTTTAGTGAAAACCGCATCATGTTTGGAGGCTTGGTTGAGGAAATAGAGCAACCGAAAGATAATTTGTGATGAGCTGGGTCGAAATTCTGTAATTTTACTTTTTGACTAATTTTTCGGAAACGAGCGATCGTATAACATTTTGGTTTGCAGTTGTGGGTAGAGCATTTAAATACCTTTCTTTTGATGTGCATTTTGATTGGGTGGGAAAATAGTTTTGAAAATACTACTTTTTCGGCAATGGGTTAGCCCACGATTTTCTCGAAAAACTGAAAAAAAAATCATTTTTGTGATTTATGCATCAATTGAAAGGTGGGTCGATGCTCTGTATTTTAGTGAAAACCGCATCATGTTTGGAGGCTTGGTTGAGGAAATAGAGCAACCGAAAGATAATTTGTGATGAGCTGGGTCGAAATTCTGTAATTTTACTTTTTGACTAATTTTTCGGAAACGAGCGACCGTATAACATTTTGGTTTTGCAGTTGTGGGTAGAGCATTTAAATACCTTTCTTTTGATGTGCATTTTGATTGGGTGGGAAATAGTTTTGAAAATACTACTTTTTTCGGCAAGGGTTAGCCCACGATTTTCTCGAAAAACTGAAAAAAATCATTTTTGAGATTTATGCATCAATTGAAAGGTGGGTCGATGCTCTGTATTTTAGTGAAAACCGCATCATGTTTGGAGGCTTGGTTGAGGAAATAGAGCAACCGAAAGATAATTTGTGATGAGCTGGGTCGAAATTCTGTAATTTTACTTTTTGACTAATTTTTCGGAAACGAGCGATCGTATAACATTTTGGTTTGCAGTTGTTTGTAGAGCATTTAAATACCTTTCTTTTGATGTGCATTTTGATTGGGTGGGAAATAGATTTGAAAATGCTACTTTTTCGGCAATGGGTTAGCCCACGACTTTCTCGAAAAACTGAAAAAAAATCATTTTTGTGATTTATGCATCAATTGAAAGGTGGGTCGATGCTCTGTATTTTAGTGAAAACCGCATCATGTTTGGAGGCTTGGTTGAGGAAATAGAGCAACCGAAAGATAATTTGTGATGAGCTGGGTCGAAATTCTGTAATTTTACTTTTTGACTAATTTTTCGGAAACGAGCGATCGTATAACATTTTGGTTTGCAGTTGTGGGTAGAGCATTTAAATACCTTTCTTTTGATGTGCATTTTGATTGGGTGGGAAATAGATTTGAAAATACTACTTTTTCGGCAATGGGTTAGCCCACGATTTTCTCGAAAAACTGAAAAAAAATCATTTTTGAGATTTATGCATCAATTGAAAGGTGGGTCGATGCTCTGTATTTTAGTGAAAACCGCATCATGTTTGGAGGCTTGGTTGAGGAAATAGAGCAACCGAAAGATAATTTGTGATGAGCTGGGTCGAAATTCTGTAATTTTACTTTTTGACTAATTTTTCGGAAACGAGCGATCGTATAACATTTTGGTTTGCAGTTGTGGGTAGAGCATTTAAATACCTTTCTTTTGATGTGCATTTTGATTGGGTGGGAAATAGTTTTGAAAATACTACTTTTTCGGCAATGGGTTAGCCCACGATTTTCTCGAAAAACTGAAAAAAAATCATTTTTGTGATTTATGCATCAATTGAAAGGTGGGTCGATGCTCTGTATTTTAGTGAAAACCGCATCATGTTTGGAGGCTTGGTTGAGGAAATAGAGCAACCGAAAGATAATTTGTGATGAGCTGGGTCGAAATTCTGTAATTTTACTTTTTGACTAATTTTTCGGAAACGAGCGATCGTATAACATTTTGGTTTGCAGTTGTGGGTAGAGCATTTAAATACCTTTCTTTTGATGTGCATTTTGATTGGGTGGGAAATAGTTTTGAAAATACTACTTTTTTCGGCAAATTTTGTTCTGTAATTTTACTTTTTGACTAATTTTTCGGAAACGAGCGATCGTATAACATTTTGGTTTGCAGTTGTGGGTAGAGCATTTAAATACCTTTCTTTTGATGTGCATTTTGATTGGGTGGGAAATAGTTTTGAAAATACTACTTTTTTCGGCAAGGGTTAGCCCACGATTTTCTCGAAAAACTGAAAAAAAATCATTTTTGAGATTTATGCATCAATTGAAAGGTGGGTCGATGCTCTGTATTTTAGTGAAAACCGCATCATGTTTGGAGGCTTGGTTGAGGAAATAGAGCAACCGAAAGATAATTTGTGATGAGCTGGGTCGAAATTCTGTAATTTTACTTTTTGACTAATTTTTCGGAAACGAGCGATCGTATAACATTTTGGTTTGCAGTTGTGGGTAGAGCATTTAAATACCTTTCTTTTGATGTGCATTTTGATTGGGTGGGAAATAGATTTGAAAATGCTACTTTTTCGGCAATGGGTTAGCCCACGATTTTCTCGAAAAACTGAAAAAAAAATCATTTTTGTGATTTATGCATCAATTGAAAGGTGGGTCGATGCTCTGTATTTTAGTGAAAACCGCATCATGTTTGGAGGCTTGGTTGAGGAAATAGAGCAACCGAAAGATAATTTGTGATGAGCTGGGTCGAAATTCTGTAATTTTACTTTTTGACTAATTTTTCGGAAACGAGCGATCGTATAACATTTTGGTTTGCAGTTGTGGGTAGAGCATTTAAATACCTTTCTTTTGATGTGCATTTTGATTGGGTGGGAAATAGATTTGAAAATACTACTTTTTCGGCAATGGGTTAGCCCACGATTTTCTCGAAAAACTGAAAAAAAATCATTTTTGTGATTTATGCATCAATTGAAAGGTGGGTCGATGCTCTGTATTTTAGTGAAAACCGCATCATGTTTGGAGGCTTGGTTGAGGAAATAGAGCAACCGAAAGATAATTTGTGATGAGCTGGGTCGAAATTCTGTAATTTTACTTTTTGACTAATTTTTCGGAAAAGAGAGATCGTATAACATTTTGGTTTGCAGTTGTTGGTAGAGCATTTAAATACCTTTCTTTTGATGTGCATTTTGATTGGGTGGGAAATAGTTTTGAAAATACTACTTTTTTCGGCAAATTTTGTTCTGTAATTTTACTTTTTTACAGTTGTGGGTAGAGCATTTAAATACCTTTCTTTTGATGTGCATTTTGATTGGGTGCGAAATAGTTTTGAAAATACTACTTTTTTCGGCAAGGGTTAGCCCACGATTTTCTCGAAAAACTGAAAAAAAAATCATTTTTGAGATTTATGCATCAATTGAAAGGTGGGTCGATGCTCTGTATTTTAGTGAAAACCGCATCATGTTTGGAGGCTTGGTTGAGGAAATAGAGCAACCGAAAGATAATTTGTGATGAGCTGGGTCGAAATTCTGTAATTTTACTTTTTGACTAATTTTTCGGAAACGAGCGATCGTATAACATTTTGGTTTGCAGTTGTGGGTAGAGCATTTAAATACCTTTCTTTTGATGTGCATTTTGATTGGGTGCGAAATAGTTTTGAAAATACTACTTTTTTCGGCAAGGGTTAGCCCACGATTTTCTCGAAAAACTGAAAAAAAATCATTTTTGAGATTTATGCATCAATTGAAAGGTGGGTCGATGCTCTGTATTTTAGTGAAAACCGCATCATGTTTGGAGGCTTGGTTGAGGAAATAGAGCAACCGAAAGATAATTTGTGATGAGCTGGGTCGAAATTCTGTAATTTTACTTTTTGACTAATTTTTCGGAAAAGAGAGATCGTATAACATTTTGGTTTGCAGTTGTGGGTAGAGCATTTAAATACCTTTCTTTTGATGTTCATTTTGATTGGGTGGGAAATAGTTTTGAAAATACTACTTTTTTCGGCAAGGGTTAGCCCACGATTTTCTCGAAAAACTGAAAAAAAAATCATTTTTGTGATTTATGCATCAATTGAAAGGTGGGTCGATGCTCTGTATTTTAGTGAAAACCGCATCATGTTTGGAGGCTTGGTTGAGGAAATAGAGCAACCGAAAGATAATTTGTGATGAGCTGGGTCGAAATTCTGTAATTTTACTTTTTGACTAATTTTTCGGAAACGAGCGATCGTATAACATTTTGGTTTGCAGTTGTGGGTAGAGCATTTAAATACCTTTCTTTTGATGTGCATTTTGATTGGGTGGGAAATAGTTTTGAAAATACTACTTTTTTCGGCAAGGGTTAGCCCACGATTTTCTCGAAAAAACTGAAAAAAAATCATTTTTGTGATTTATGCATCAATTGAAAGGTGGGTCGATGCTCTGTATTTTAGTGAAAACCGCATCATGTTTGGAGGATTAGTTGAGGAAATAGAGCAACCGAAAGATAATTTGTGATGAGCTGGGTCGAAATTCTGTAATTTTACTTTTTGACTAATTTTTCGGAAAAGAGAGATCGTATAACATTTTGGTTTGCAGTTGTGGGTAGAGCATTTAAATACCTTTCTTTTGATGTGCAATTTGATTGGGTGGGAAATAGTTTTGAAAATACTACTTTTTCGGCAATGGGTTAGCCCACGATTTTCTCGAAAAACTGAAAAAAAATCATTTTTGAGATTTATGCATCAATTAAAAGGTGGGTCGATGCTCTGTATTTTAGTGAAAACCGCATCATGTTTGGAGGCTTGGTTGAGGAAATAGAGCAACCGAAAGATAATTTGTGATGAGCTGGGTCGAAATTCTGTAATTTTACTTTTTGACTAATTTTTCGGAAACGAGCGATCGTATAACATTTTGGTTTGCAGTTGTGGGTAGAGCATTTAAATACCTTTCTTTTGATGTGCATTTTGATTGGGTGGGAAATAGATTTGAAAATGCTACTTTTTCGGCAATGGGTTAGCCCACGATTTTCTCGAAAAACTGAAAAAAAAATCATTTTTGAGATTTATGCATCAATTGAAAGGTGGGTCGATGCTCTGTATTTTAGTGAAAACAGCATTATGTTTGGAGGCTTGGTTAGGAAATAGAGCAACCGAAAGATAATTTGTGATGAGCTGGGTCGAAATTCTGTAATTTTACTTTTTGACTAATTTTTCGGAAACGAGCGATCGTATAACATTTTGGTTTGCAGTTGTGGGTAGAGCATTTAAATACCTTTCTTTTGATGTGCATTTTGATTGGGTGGGAAATAGTTTTGAAAATACTACTTTTTTCGGCAAGGGTTAGCCCACGATTTTCTCGAAAAACTGAAAAAAAAATCATTTTTGTGATTTATGCATCAATTGAAAGGTGGGTCGATGCTCTGTATTTTAGTGAAAACCGCATCATGTTTGGAGGCTTGGTTGAGGAAATAGAGCAACCGAAAGATAATTTGTGATGAGCTGGGTCGAAATTCTGTAATTTTACTTTTTGACTAATTTTTCGGAAACGAGCGATTGTATAACATTTTGGTTTGCAGTTGTGGGTAGAGCATTTAAATACCTTTCTTTTGATGTGCATTTTGATTGGGTGGGAAATAGTTTTGAAAATACTACTTTTTCGGCAATGGGTTAGCCCACGATTTTCTCGAAAAACTGAAAAAAAAATCATTTTTGAGATTTATGCATCAATTGAAAGGTGGGTCGATGCTCTGTATTTTAGTGAAAACCGCATCATGTTTGGAGGCTTGGTTGAGGAAATAGAGCAACCGAAAGATAATTTGTGATGAGCTGGGTCGAAATTCTGTAATTTTACTTTTTGACTAATTTTTCGGAAACGAGCGATCGTATAACATTTTGGTTTGCAGTTGTGGGTAGAGCATTTAAATACCTTTCTTTTGATGTGCATTTTGATTGGGTGGGAAATAGTTTTGAAAATACTACTTTTTTCGGCAAGGGTTAGCCCACGATTTTCTCGAAAAACTGAAAAAAAAAATCATTTTTGTGATTTATGCATCAATTGAAAGGTGGGTCGATGCTCTGTATTTAAGTGAAAACCGCATCATGTTTGGAGGCTTGGTTGAGGAAATAGAGCAACCGAAAGATAATTTGTGATGAGCTGGGTCGAAATTCTGTAATTTTACTTTTTGACTAATTTTTCGGAAACGAGCGATCGTATAACATTTTGGTTTGCAGTTGTGGGTAGAGCATTTAAATACCTTTCTTTTGATGTGCATTTTGATTGGGTGGGAAATAGTTTTGAAAATACTACTTTTTTCGGCAAGGGTTGGCCCACGATTTTCTCGAAAAACTGAAAAAAAAATCATTTTTGTGATTTATGCATCAATTGAAAGGTGGGTCGATGCTCTGTATTTTAGTGAAAACCGCATCATGTTTGGAGGCTTGGTTGAGGAAATAGAGCAACCGAAAGATAATTTGTGATGAGCTGGGTCGAAATTCTGTAATTTTACTTTTTGACTAATTTTTCGGAAACGAGAGATCGTATAACATTTTGGTTTGCAGTTGTGGGTAGAGCATTTAAATACCTTTCTTTTGATGTGCAATTTGATTGGGTGGGAAATAGTTTTGAAAATATTACTTTTTCGGCAATGGGTTAGCCCACGATTTTCTCGAAAAACTGAAAAAAAATCATTTTTGAGATTTATGCATCAATTAAAAGGTGGGTCGATGCTCTGTATTTTAGTGAAAACCGCATCATGTTTGGAGGCTTGGTTGAGGAAATAGAGCAACCGAAAGATAATTTGTGATGAGCTGGGTCGAAATTCTGTAATTTTACTTTTTGACTAATTTTTCGGAAACGAGCGATCGTATAACATTTTGGTTTGCAGTTGTGGGTAGAGCATTTAAATACCTTTCTTTTGATGTGCATTTTGATTGGGTGGGAAATAGATTTGAAAATGCTACTTTTTGGGCAATGGGTTAGCCCACGATTTTCTCGAAAAACTGAAAAAAAATCATTTTTGAGATTTATGCATCAATTGAAAGGTGGGTCGATGCTCTGTATTTTAGTGAAAACCGCATCATGTTTGGAGGCTTGGTTGAGGAAATAGAGCAACCGAAAGATAATTTGTGATGAGCTGGGTCGAAATTCTGTAATTTTACTTTTTGACTAATTTTTCGGAAACGAGCGATCGTATAACATTTTGGTTTGCAGTTGTGGGTAGAGCATTTAAATACCTTTCTTTTGATGTGCATTTTGATTGGGTGGGAAATAGTTTTGAAAATACTACTTTTTTCGGCAAGGGTTAGCCCACGATTTTCTCGAAAAACTGAAAAAAAATCATTTTTGTGATTTATGCATCAATTGAAAGGTGGGTCGATGCTCTGTATTTTAGTGAAAACCGCATCATGTTTGGAGGCTTGGTTGAGGAAATAGAGCAACCGAAAGATAATTTGTGATGAGCTGGGTCGAAATTCTGTAATTTTACTTTTTGACTAATTTTTCGGAAACGAGCGATTGTATAACATTTTGGTTTGCAGTTGTGGGTAGAGCATTTAAATACCTTTCTTTTGATGTGCATTTTGATTGGGTGGGAAATAGTTTTGAAAATACTACTTTTTCGGCAATGGGTTAGCCCACGATTTTCTCGAAAAACTGAAAAAATAATCATTTTTGAGATTTATGCATCAATTGAAAGGTGGGTCGATGCTCTGTATTTTAGTGAAAACCGCATCATGTTTGGAGGCTTGGTTGAGGAAATAGAGCAACCGAAAGATAATTTGTGATGAGCTGGGTCGAAATTCTGTAATTTTACTTTTTGACTAATTTTTCGGAAACGAGCGATCGTATAACATTTTGGTTTGCAGTTGTGGGTAGAGCATTTAAATACCTTTCTTTTGATGTGCATTTTGATTGGGTGGGAAATAGTTTTGAAAATACTACTTTTTTCGGCAAGGGTTAGCCCACGATTTTCTCGAAAAACTGAAAAAAAATCATTTTTGTGATTTATGCATCAATTGAAAGGTGGGTCGATGCTCTGTATTTTAGTGAAAACCGCATCATGTTTGGAGGCTTGGTTGAGGAAATAGAGCAACCGAAAGATAATTTGTGATGAGCTGGGTCGAAATTCTGTAATTTTACTTTTTGACTAATTTTTCGGAAACGAGCGATCGTATAACATTTTGGTTTGCAGTTGTGGGTAGAGCATTTAAATACCTTTCTTTTGATGTGCATTTTGATTGGGTGGGAAATAGTTTTGAAAATACTACTTTTTTCGGCAAGGGTTAGCCCACGATTTTCTCGAAAAACTGAAAAAAAATCATTTTTGTGATTTATGCATCAATTGAAAGGTGGGTCGATGCTCTGTATTTTAGTGAAAACCGCATCATGTTTGGAGGCTTGGTTGAGGAAATAGAGCAACCGAAAGATAATTTGTGATGAGCTGGGTCGAAATTCTGTAATTTTACTTTTTGACTAATTTTTCGGAAACGAGCGATTGTATAACATTTTGGTTTGCAGTTGTGGGTAGAGCATTTAAATACCTTTCTTTTGATGTGCATTTTGATTGGGTGGGAAATAGTTTTGAAAATACTACTTTTTTCGGCAAGAGTTAGCCCACGATTTTCTCGAAAAACTAAAAAAAAAAATCATTTTTGTGATTTATGCATCAATTGAAAGGTGGGTCGATGCTCTGTATTTTAGTGAAAACCGCATCATGTTTGGAGGCTTGGTTGAGGAAATAGAGCAACCGAAAGATAATTTGTGATGAGCTGGGTCGAAATTCTGTAATTTTACTTTTTGACTAATTTTTTCGGAAACGAGCGATCGTATAACATTTTAGTTTGCAGTTGTGGGTAAAGCATTTAAATACCTTTCTTTTGATGTGCATTTTGATTGGGTGGGAAATAGTTTTGAAAATACTACTTTTTTCGGCAAGGGTTAGCCACGATTTTCTCGAAAAACTGAAAAAAAATCATTTTTGAGATTTATGCATCAATTAAAAGGTGGGTCGATGCTCTGTATTTTAGTGAAAACCCGCATCATGTTTGGAGGCTTGGTTGAGGAAATAGAGCAACCGAAAGATAATTTGTGATGAGCTGGGTCAAAATTCTGTAATTTTACTTTTTGACTAATTTTTCGGAAAGAGAGATCGTATAACATTTTGGTTTGCAGTTGTGGGTAGAGCATTTAAATACCTTTCTTTTGATGTGCATTTTGATTGGGTGGGAAATAGTTTTGAAAATACTACTTTTTCGGCAAGGGTTAGCCCACGATTTTCTCGAAAAACTGAAAAAAAATCATTTTTGTGATTTATGCATCAATTGAAAGGTGGGTCGATGCTCTGTATTTTAGTGAAAAACCGCATCATGTTTGGAGGCTTGGTTGAGGAAATAGAGCAACCGAAAGATAATTTGTGATGAGCTGGGTCGAAATTCTGTAATTTTACTTTTTGACTAATTTTTCGGAAACGAGCGATCGTATAACATTTTGGTTTGCAGTTGTGGGTAGAGCATTTAAATACCTTCCTTTTGATGTGCATTTTGATTGGGTGGGAAATAGTTTTGAAAATACTACTTTTTTCGGCAATGGGTTAGCCCACGATTTTCTCGAAAAACTGAAAAAAAAAAATCATTTTTGTGATTTATGCATCAATTGAAAGGTGGGTCGATGCTCTGTATTTTAGTGAAAACCGCATCATGTTTGGAGGCTTGGTTGAGGAAATAGAGCAACCGAAAGATAATTTGTGATGAGCTGGGTCGAAATTCTGTAATTTTACTTTTTGACTAATTTTTCGGAAACGAGCGATCGTATAACATTTTGGTTTGCAGTTGTGGGTAGAGCATTTAAATACCTTTCTTTTGATGTGCATTTTGATTGGGTGGGAAATAGTTTTGAAAATACTACTTTTTCGGCAATGGGTTAGCCCACGATTTTCTCGAAAACTGAAAAAAAATCATTTTTGTGATTTATGCATCAATTGAAAGGTGGTCGATGCTCTGTATTTTAGTGAAAACCGCATCATGTTTGGAGGCTTGGTTGAGGAAATAGAGCAACCGAAAGATAATTTGTGATGAGCTGGGTCGAAATTCTGTAATTTTACTTTTGACTAATTTTTCGGAAACGAGCGATTGTATAACATTTTGGTTTGCAGTTGTGGGTAGAGCATTTAAATACCTTTCTTTTGATGTGCATTTTGATTGGGTGGGAAATAGTTTTGAAAATACTACTTTTTTCGGCAAGAGTTAGCCCACGATTTTCTCGAAAAACTGAAAAAAAAAAATCATTTTTGTGATTTATGCATCAATTGAAAGGTGGGTCGATGCTCTGTATTTTAGTGAAAACCGCATCATGTTTGGAGGCTTGGTTGAGGAAATAGAGCAACCGAAAGATAATTTGTGATGAGCTGGGTCGAAATTCTGTAATTTTACTTTTTGACTAATTTTTCGGAAACGAGCGATCGTATAACATTTTGGTTTGCAGTTGTGGGTAGAGCATTTAAATACCTTTCTTTTGATGTGCATTTTGATTTGGTGGGAAATAGATTTGAAAATGCTACTTTTTCGGCAATGGGTTAGCCCACGATTTTCTCGAAAAACTGAAAAAAAAATCATTTTTGCGATTTATGCATCAATTGAAAGGTGGGTCGATGCTCTGTATTTTAGTGAAAACCGCATCATGTTTGGAGGCTTGGTTGAGGAAATAGAGCAACCGAAAGATAATTTGTGATGAGCTGGGTCGAAATTCTGTAATTTTACTTTTTGACTAATTTTTCGGAAACGAGCGATCGTATAACATTTTGGTTTGCAGTTGTGGGTAGAGCATTTAAATACCTTTCTTTTGATGTGCCTTTTGATTGGGTGGGAAATAGTTTTAAAAATACTACTTTTTCGGCAATGGGTTAGCCCACGATTTTCTCAAAAAACTGAAAAAAAATCATTTTTGAGATTTATGCATCAATTGAAAGGTGGGTCGATGATCTGTATTTTAGTGAAAACCGCATCATGTTTGGAGGCTTGGTTGAGGAAATAGAGCAACCGAAATATAATTTGTGATGAGCTGGGTCGAAATTCTGTAATTTTACTTTTTGACTAATTTTTCGGAAACGAGCGATCGTATAACATTTTGGTTTGCAGTTGTGGGTAGAGCATTAAATACCTTTCTTTTGATGTGCATTTTGATTGGGTGGGAAATAGTTTTGAAAATACTACTTTTTCGGCAATGGGTTAGCCCACGATTTTCTCGAAAAACTGAAAAAAAATCATTTTTGTGATTTATGCATCAATTGAAAGGTGGGTCGTCATTTTTGTGATTTATGCATCAATTGAAAGGTGGGTCGATGCTCTGTATTTTAGTGAAAACCGCATCATGTTTGGAGGCTTGGTTGAGGAAATAGAGCAACCGAAAGATAATTTGTGATGAGCTGGGTTGAAATTCTGTAATTTTACTTTTTGACTAATTTTTCGGAAACGAGCGATCGTATAACATTTTGGTTTGCAGTTTGTGGGTAGAGCATTTAAATACCTTTCTTTTGATGTGCATTTTGATTGGTTGGGAAATAGTTTTGAAAATACTACTTTTTCGGCAATGGGTTAGCCCACGATTTTCTCGAAAAACTGAAAAAAAATCATTTTTGTGATTTATGCATCAATTGAAAGGTGGGTCGATGCTCTGTATTTTAGTGAAAACCGCATCATGTTTGGAGGCTTGGTTGAGGAAATAGAGCAACCGAAAGATAATTTGTGATGAGCTGGGTCGAAATTCTGTAATTTTACTTTTTGACTAATTTTTCGGAAACGAGCGATCGTATAACATTTTGGTTTGCAGTTGTGGGTAGAGCATTTAAATACCTTTCTTTTGATGTGCATTTTGATTGGGTGGGAAATAGTTTTAAAAATACTACTTTTTCGGCAATGGGTTAGCCCACGATTTTCTCGAAAAACTTAAAAAAAATCATTTTTGTGATTTATGCATCAATTGAAAGCTGGGTCGATGCTCTGTATTTTAGTGAAAACCGCATCATGTTTGGAGGCTTGGTTGAGGAAATAGAGCAACCGAAAGATAATTTGTGATGAGCTGGGTCGAAATTCTGTAATTTTACTTTTTGACTAATTTTTCGGAAACGAGCGATCGTATAACATTTTGGTTTGCAGTTGTGGGTAGAGCATTTAAATACCTTTCTTTTGAAGTGCATTTTGATTGGGTGGGAAATAGTTTTGAAAATACTACTATTTCGGCAATAGGTTAGCCCACGATTTTCTCGAAAAACTGAAAAAAAAATCATTTTTGTGATTTATGCATCAATTGAAAGGTGGGTCGAAGCTCTGTATTTTAGTGAAAAACCGCATCATGTTTGGAGGCTTGGTTGAGGAAATAGAGCAACCGAAAGATAATTTGTGACGAGCTGGGTCGAAATTCTGTAATTTTACTTTTTGACTAATTTTTCGGAAACGAGCGATTGTATAACATTTTGGTTTGCAGTTGTGGGTAGAGCATTTAAATACCTTTCTTTTGATGTGCATTTTGATTTGGGTGGGAAATAGTTTTGAAAATATTACTTTTACGGCAATGGGTTAGCCCACGATTTTCTCGAAAAACTGAAAAAAAATCATTTTTGAGATTTATGCATCAATTGAAAGGTGGGTCGATGCTCTGTATTTTAGTGAAAACCGCATCATGTTTGGAGGCTTGGTTGAGGAAATAGAGCAACCGAAAGATAATTTGTGATGAGCTGGGTCGAAATTCTGTAATTTTACTTTTTGACTAATTTTTCGGAAACGAGCGATCGTATAACATTTTGGTTTGCAGTTGTGGGTAGAGCATTTAAATACCTTTCTTTTGATGTGCATTTTGATTGGGTGGGAAATAGTTTTGAAAATACTACTTTTTCGGCAATGGGTTAGCCCACGATTTTCTCGAAAAACTGAAAAAAAATCATTTTTGTGATTTATGCATCAATTGAAAGGTGGGTCGTCATTTTTGTGATTTATGCATCAATTGAAAGGTGGGTCGATGCTCTGTATTTTAGTGAAAACCGCATCATGTTTGGAGGCTTGGTTGAGGAAATAGAGCAACCGAAAGATAATTTGTGATGAGCTGGGTCGAAATTCTGTAATTTTACTTTTTGACTAATTTTTCGGAAACGAGCGATCGTATAACATTTTGGTTTGCAGTTGTGGGTAGAGCATTTAAATACCTTTCTTTTGATGTGCATTTTGATTGGGTGGGAAATAGTTTTGAAAATACTACTTTTTTTCGGCATGGGTTAGCCCACGATTTTCTCGAAAAACTGAAAAAAAATAATTTTTGTGATTTATGCATCAATTGAAAGGTGGGTCGATGCTCTGTATTTTAGTGAAAATCGCATCATGTTTGGAGGCTTGGTGAGGAAATAGAGCAACCGAAAGATAATTTGTGATGAGCTGGGTCGAAATTCTGTAATTTTACTTTTTGACTAATTTTTCGGAAACGAGCGATCGTATAACATTTTGGTTTGCAGTTGTGGGTAGAGCATTTAAATACCTTTCTTTTGATGTGCATTTTGATTGGGTGGGAAATAGTTTTGAAAATACTACTTTTTCGGCAATGGGTTAGCCCACGATTTTCTACGAAAAACTGAAAAAAAATCATTTTTGTGATTTATGCATCAATTGAAAGGTGGGTCGTCATTTTTGTGATTTATGCATCAATTGAAAGGTGGGTCGATGCTCTGTATTTTAGTGAAAACCGCATCATGTTTGGAGGCTTGGTTGAGGAAATAGAGCAACCGAAAGATAATTTGTGATGAGCTGGGTTGAAATTCTGTAATTTTACTTTTTGACTAATTTTTCGGAAACGAGCGATCGTATAACATTTTGGTTTGCAGTTGTGGGTAGAGCATTTAAATACCTTTCTTTTGATGTGCATTTTGATTGGTTGGGAAATAGTTTTGAAAATACTACTTTTTCGGCAATGGGTTAGCCCACGATTTTCTCGAAAAACTGAAAAAAAATCATTTTTGTGATTATGCATCAATTGAAAGGTGGGTCGATGCTCTGTATTTTAGTGAAAACCGCATCATGTTTGGAGGCTTGGTTGAGGAAATAGAGCAACCGAAAGATAATTTGTGATGAGCTGGGTCGAAATTCTGTAATTTTACTTTTTGACTAATTTTTCGGAAACGAGCGATCGTATAACATTTTGGTTTGCAGTTGTGGGTAGAGCATTTAAATACCTTTCTTTTGATGTGCATTTTGATTGGGTGGGAAATAGTTTTGAAAATACTACTTTTTCGGCAATGGGTTAGCCCACGATTTTCTCGAAAAACTTAAAAAAAATCATTTTTGTGATTTATGCATCAATTGAAAGCTGGGTCGATGCTCTGTATTTTAGTGAAAACCGCATCATGTTTGGAGGCTTGTTGAGGAAATAGAGCAACCGAAAGATAATTTGTGATGAGCTGGGTCGAAATTCTGTAATTTTACTTTTTGACTAATTTTCGGAAACGAGCGATCGTATAACATTTTGGTTTGCAGTTGTGGGTAGAGCATTTAAATACCTTTCTTTTGATGTGCATTTTGATTGGGTGGGAAATAGTTTTGAAAATACTACTATTTCGGCAATAGGTTAGCCCACGATTTTCTCGAAAAAACTGAAAAAAAATCATTTTTGTGATTTATGCATCAATTGAAAGGTGGGTCGAAGCTCTGTATTTTAGTGAAAACCGCATCATGTTTGGAGGCTTGGTTGAGGAAATAGAGCAACCGAAAGATAATTTGTGACGAGCTGGGTCGAAATTCTGTAATTTTACTTTTTGACTAATTTTTCGGAAACGAGCGATTGTATAACATTTTGGTTTGCAGTTGTGGGTAGAGCATTTAAATACCTTTCTTTTGATGTGCATTTTGATTGGGTGGGAAATAGTTTTGAAAATATTACTTTTACGGCAATGGGTTAGCCCACGATTTTTCTCGAAAAACTGAAAAAAAATCATTTTTGAGATTTATGCATCAATTGAAAGGTGGGTCGATGCTCTGTATTTTAGTGAAAACCGCATCATGTTTGGAGGCTTGGTTGAGGAAATAGAGCAACCGAAAGATAATTTGTGATGAGCTGGGTCGAAATTCTGTAATTTTACTTTTTGACTAATTTTTCGGAAACGAGCGATCGTATAACATTTTGGTTTGCAGTTGTGGGTAGAGCATTTAAATACCTTTCTTTTGATGTGCATTTTGATTGGGTGGGAAATAGTTTTGAAAATGCTACTTTTTCGGCAATGGGTTAGCCCACGATTTTCTCGAAAAACTGAAAAAAAATCATTTTTGTGATTTATGCATCAATTGAAAGGTGGGTCGATGCTCTGTATTTTAGTGAAAACCGCATCATGTTTGGAGGCTTGGTTGAGGAAATAGAGCAACCGAAAGATAATTTGTGATGAGCTGGGTCGAAATTCTGTAATTTTACTTTTTGACTAATTTTTCGGAAACGAGCGATCGTATAACATTTTGGTTTGCAGTTGTGGGTAGAGCATTTAAATACCTTTCTTTTGATGTGCATTTTGATTGGGTGGGAAATAGTTTTGAAAATACTACTTTTTTCGGCAAGGGTTAGCCCACGATTTTCTCGAAAAACTGAAAAAAAATCAATTTTGTGATTTATGCATCAATTGAAAGGTGGGTCGATGCTCTGTATTTTAGTGAAAACCGCATCATGTTTGGAGGCTTGGTTGAGGAAATAGAGCAACCGAAAGATAATTTGTGATGAGCTGGGTCGAAATTCTGTAATTTTACTTTTTGACTAATTTTTCGGAAACGAGCGATCGTATAACATTTTGGTTTGCAGTTGTGGGTAGAGCATTTAAATACCTTTCTTTTGATGTGCATTTTGATTGGGTGGGAAATAGTTTTGAAAATACTACTTTTTCGGCAATGGGTTAGCCCACGATTTTCTCGAAAAACTGAAAAAAATCATTTTTGAGATTTATGCATCAATTGAAAGGTGGGTCGATGCTCTGTATTTTAGTGAAAACCGCATCATGTTTGGAGGCTTGGTTGAGGAAATAGAGCAACCGAAAGATAATTTGTGATGAGCTGGGTCGAAATTCTGTAATTTTACTTTTTGACTAATTTTTCGGAAACAAGCGATCGTATAACATTTTGGTTTGCAGTTGTTGGTAGAGCATTTAAATACCTTTCTTTTGATGTGCATTTTGATTGGGTGGGAAATAGTTTTGAAAATACTACTTTTTTCGGCAAGGGTTAGCCCACGATTTTCTCGAAAAACTGAAAAAAAATCATTTTTGTGATTTATGCATCAATAATTGAAAGGTGGGTCGATGCTCTGTATTTTAGTGAAAACAGCATCATATTTGAAGGCTTGGTTGAGGAAATAGAGCAACCGAAAGATAATTTGTGATGAGCTGGGTCGAAATTCTGTAATTTTACTTTTTGACTAATTTTCGGAAACGAGCGATCGTATAACATTTTGGTTTGCAGTTGTGGGTAGAGCATTTAAATACCTTTCTTTTGATGTGCATTTTGATTGGGTGGGAAATAGTTTTGAAAATACTACTTTTTTCGGCAAGGGTTAGCCCACGATTTTCTCGAAAAACTGAAAAAAAATCATTTTTGTGATTTATGCATCAATTGAAAGGTGGGTCGATGCTCTGTATTTTAGTGAAAACCGCATCATGTTTGGAGGCTTGGTTGAGGAAATAGAGCAACCGAAAGATAATTTGTGATGAGCTGGGTCGAAATTCTGTAATTTTACTTTTTGACTAATTTTTCGGAAACGAGCGATCGTATAACATTTTGGTTTGCAGTTGTGGGTAGAGCATTTAAATACCTTTCTTTTGATGTGCATTTTGATTGGGTGGGAAATAGTTTTGAAAATACTACTTTTTTCGGCAAGGGTTAGCCCACGATTTTCTCGAAAAACTGAAAAAAAATCATTTTTGTGATTTATGCATCAATTGAAAGGTGGGTCGATGCTCTGTATTTTATTGAAAACCGCATCATGTTTGGAGGCTTGGTTGAGGAAATAGAGCAACCGAAAGATAATTTGTGATGAGCTGGGTCGAAATTCTGTAATTTTACTTTTTGACTAATTTTTCGGAAACGAGCGATCGTATAACATTTTGGTTTGCAGTTGTGGGTAGAGCATTTAAATACCTTTCTTTTGATGTGCATTTTGATTGGGTGGGAAATAGTTTTGAAAATACTACTTTTTTCGGCAAGGGTTAGCCCACAATTTTCTCGAAAAACTGAAAAAAAATCATTTTTGTGATTTATGCATCAATTGAAAGGTGGGTCGATGCTCTGTATTTTAGTGAAAACCGCATCATGTTTGGAGGCTTGGTTGAGGAAATAGAGCAACCGAAAGATAATTTGTGATGAGCTGGGTCGAAATTCTGTAATTTTACTTTTTGACTAATTTTTCGGAAACGAGCGATCGTATAACATTTTGGTTTGCAGTTGTGGGTAGAGCATTTAAATACCTTTCTTTTGATGTGCATTTTGATTGGGTGGGAAATAGTTTTGAAAATACTACTTTTTCGGCATTGGGTTAGCCCACGATTTTCTCGAAAAACTGAAAAAAAATCATTTTTGAGATTTATGCATCAATTGAAAGGTGGGTCGATGCTCTGTATTTTAGTGAAAACCGCATCATGTTTGGAGGCTTGGTTGAGGAAATAGAGCAACCGAAAGATAATTTGTGATGAGCTGGGTCGAAATTCTGTAATTTTACTTTTTGACTAATTTTTCGGAAACGAGCGATCGTATAACATTTTGGTTTGCAGTTGTGGGTAGAGCATTTAAATACCTTTCTTTTGATGTGCATTTTGATTGGGTGGGAAATAGTTTTGAAAATACTACTTTTTTCGGCAAAGGGTTAGCCCACGATTTTCTCGAAAAACTGAAAAAAATCATTTTTGTGATTTATGCATCAGTTGAAAGGTGGGTCGATGCTCTGTATTTTAGTGAAAACCGCATCATGTTTGGAGGCTTGGTTGAGGGAATAGAGCAACCGAAAGATAATTTGTGATGAGCTGGGTCGAAATTCTGTAATTTTACTTTTTGACTAATTTTTCGGAAACGAGCGATCGTATAACATTTTGGTTTGCAGTTGTGGGTAGAGCATTTAAATACCTTTCTTTTGATGTGCATTTTGATTGGGTGGGAAATAGTTTTGAAAATACTACTTTTTTCGGCATGGGTTAGCCCACGATTTTCTCGAAAAACTGAAAAAAAATCATTTTTGTGATTTATGCATCAATTGAAAGGTGGGTCGATGCTCTGTATTTTAGTGAAAACCGCATCATGTTTGGAGGCTTGGTTGAGGAAATAGAGCAACCGAAAGATAATTTGTGATGAGCTGGGTCGAAATTCTGTAATTTTACTTTTTGACTAGTTTTTCGGAAACGAGCGATCGTATAACATTTTGGTTTGCAGTTGTGGGTAGAGCATTTAAATACCTTTCTTTTGATGTGCATTTTGATTGGGTGGGAAATAGTTTTGAAAATACTACTTTTTTCGGCAAGGGTTAGCCCACGATTTTCTGGAAAAACTGAAAAAAAATCATTTTTGTGATTTATGCATCAATTGAAAGGTGGGTCGAAGCTCTGTATTTTAATGAAAACCGCATCATGTTTGGAGGCTTGGTTGAGGAAATAGAGCAACCGAAAGATAATTTGTGATGAGCTGGGTCGAAATTCTGTAATTTTACTTTTTGACTAATTTTTCGGAAACGAGCGATCGTAGTTGTGGGTAGAGCATTTAAATACCTTTCTTTTGATGTGCTTTTTGATTGGGTTGGAAATAGTTTTGAAAATACTACTTTTTCGGCAAGGGTTAGCCCACGATTTTCTCGAAAAACTGAAAAAAAATCATTTTTGTGATTTATGCATCAATTGAAAGGTGGGTCGATGCTCTGTATTTTAGTGAAAACCGCATCATGTTTGGAGGCTTGGTTGAGGAAATAGAGCAACCGAAAGATAATTTGTGATGAGCTGGGTCGAAATTCTGTAATTTTACTTTTTGACTAATTTTTCGAAAACGAGCGATCGTATAACATTTTGGTTTGCAGTTGTGGGTAGAGCATTAAAATACCTTTCTTTTGATGTGCATTTTGATTGGGTGGGAAATAGTTTTGAAAATACTACTTTTTTCGGCAATGGGTTAGCCCACGATTTTCTCGAAAAACTGAAAAAAATCATTTTTGAGATTTATGCATCAATTGAAAGGTGGGTCGATGCTCTGTATTTTAGTGAAAACCGCATCATGTTTGGAGGCTTGGTTGAGGAAATAGAGCAACCGAAAGATAATTTGTGATGAGCTGGGTCGAAATTCTGTAATTTTACTTTATGACTAATTTTTCGGAAACAAGCGATCGTATAACATTTTGGTTTGCAGTTGTTGGTAGAGCATTTAAATACCTTTCTTTTGATGTGCATTTTGATTGGGTGGGAAATAGTTTTGAAAATACTACTTTTTTCGGCAAGGGTTAGCCCACGATTTTCTCGAAAAACTGAAAAAAAATCATTTTTGTGATTTATGCATCAATTGAAAGGTGGGTCGATGCTCTGTATTTTAGTGAAAACAGCATCATATTTGAAGGCTTGGTTGAGGAAATAGAGCAACCGAAAGATAATTTGTGATGAGCTGGGTCGAAATTCTGTAATTTTACTTTTTGACTAATTTTCGGAAACGAGCGATCGTATAACATTTTGGTTTGCAGTTGTGGGTAGAGCATTTAAATACCTTTCTTTTGATGTGCATTTTGATTGGGTGGGAAATAGTTTTGAAAATACTACTTTTTTCGGCAAGGGTTAGCCCACGATTTTCTCGAAAAACTGAAAAAAAATCATTTTTGTGATTTATGCATCAATTGAAAGGTGGGTCGATGCTCTGTATTTTAGTGAAAACCGCATCATGTTTGGAGGCTTGGTTGAGGAAATAGAGCAACCGAAAGATAATTTGTGATGAGCTGGGTCGAAATTCTGTAATTTTACTTTTTGACTAATTTTTCGGAAACGAGCGATCGTATAACATTTTGGTTTGCAGTTGTGGGTAGAGCATTTAAATACCTTTCTTTTGATGTGCATTTTGATTGGGTGGGAAATAGTTTTGAAAATACTACTTTTTTCGGCAAGGGTTAGCCCACGATTTTCTCGAAAAACTGAAAAAAAATCATTTTTGTGATTTATGCATCAATTGAAAGGTGGGTCGATGCTCTGTATTTTAGTGAAAACCGCATCATGTTTGGAGGCTTGGTTGAGGAAATAGAGCAACCGAAAGATAATTTGTGATGAGCTGGGTCGAAATTCTGTAATTTTACTTTTTGACTAATTTTTCGGAAACGAGCGATCGTATAACATTTTGGTTTGCAGTTGTGGGTAGAGCATTTAAATACCTTTCTTTTGATGTGCATTTTGATTGGGTGGGAAATAGTTTTGAAAATACTACTTTTTTCGGCAAGGGTTAGCCCACGATTTTCTCGAAAAACTGAAAAAAAATCATTTTTGTGATTTATGCATCAATTGAAAGGTGGGTCGATGCTCTGTATTTTAGTGAAAACCGCATCATGTTTGGAGGCTTGGTTGAGGAAATAGAGCAACCGAAAGATAATTTGTGATGAGCTGGGTCGAAATTCTGTAATTTTACTTTTTGACTAATTTTTCAGAAACGAGCGATCGTATAACATTTTGGTTTGCAGTTGTGGGTAGAGCATTTAAATACCTTTCTTTTGATGTGCATTTTGATTGGGTGGGAAATAGTTTTGAAAATACTACTTTTTCGGCATTGGGTTAGCCCACGATTTTCTCGAAAAACTGAAAAAAAATCATTTTTGAGATTTATGCATCAATTGAAAGGTGGGTCGATGCTCTGTATTTTAGTGAAAACCGCATCATGTTTGGAGGCTTGGTTGAGGAAATAGAGCAACCGAAAGATAATTTGTGATGAGCTGGGTCGAAATTCTGTAATTTTACTTTTTGACTAATTTTTCGGAAACGAGCGATCGTATAACATTTTGGTTTGCAGTTGTGGGTAGAGCATTTAAATACCTTTCTTTTGATGTGCATTTTGATTGGGTGGGAAATAGTTTTGAAAATACTACTTTTTTCGGCAATGGGTTAGCCCACGATTTTCTCGAAAAACTGAAAAAAATCATTTTTGTGATTTATGCATCAGTTGAAAGGTGGGTCGATGCTCTGTATTTTAGTGAAAACCGCATCATGTTTGGAGGCTTCGTTGAGGAAATAGAGCAACCGAAAGATAATTTGTGATGAGCTGGGTCGAAATTCTGTAATTTTACTTTTTGACTAATTTTTCGGAAACGAGCGATCGTATAACATTTTGGTTTGCAGTTGTGGGTAGAGCATTTAAATACCTTTCTTTTGATGTGCATTTTGATTGGGTGGGAAATAGTTTTGAAAATACTACTTTTTTCGGCAAGGGTTAGCCCACGATTTTCTCGAAAAACTGAAAAAAAATCATTTTTGTGATTTATGCATCAATTGAAAGGTGGGTCGATGCTCTGTATTTTAGTGAAAACCGCATCATGTTTGGAGGCTTGGTTGAGGAAATAGAGCAACCGAAAGATAATTTGTGATGAGCTGGGTCGAAATTCTGTAATTTTACTTTTTGACTAGTTTTTCGGAAGAGAGAGATCGTATAACATTTTGGTTTGCAGTTGTGGGTAGAGCATTTAAATACCTTTCTTTTGATGTGCATTTTGATTGGGTGGGAAATAGTTTCGAAAATACTACTTTTTTCGGCAAGGGTTAGCCCACGATTTTCTCGAAAAACTGAAAAAAAATCATTTTTGTGATTTATGCATCAATTGAAAGGTGGGTCGAAGCTCTGTATTTTAATGAAAACCGCATCATGTTTGGAGGCTTGGTTGAGGAAATAGAGCAACCGAAAGATAATTTGTGATGAGCTGGGTCGAAATTCTGTAATTTTACTTTTTGACTAATTTTTCGGAAACGAGCGATCGTAGTTGTGGGTAGAGCATTTAAATACCTTTCTTTTGATGTGCTTTTTGATTGGGTTGGAAATAGTTTTGAAAATACTACTTTTTCGGCAAGGGTTAGCCCACGATTTTCTCGAAAAACTGAAAAAAAATCATTTTTGTGATTTATGCATCAATTGAAAGGTGGGTCGATGCTCTGTATTTTAGTGAAAACCGCATCATGTTTGGAGGCTTGGTTGAGGAAATAGAGCAACCGAAAGATAATTTGTGATGAGCTGGGTCGAAATTCTGTAATTTTACTTTTTGACTAATTTTTCGGAAACGAGCGATCGTAGTTGTGGGTAGAGCATTTAAATACCTTTCTTTTGATGTGCTTTTTGATTGGGTTGGAAATAGTTTTGAAAATACTACTTTTTCGGCAAGGGTTAGCCCACGATTTTCTCGAAAAACTGAAAAAAAATCATTTTTGTGATTTATGCATCAATTGAAAGGTGGGTCGATGCTCTGTATTTTAGTGAAAACCGCATCATGTTTGGAGGCTTGGTTGAGGAAATAGAGCAACCGAAAGATAATTTGTGATGAGCTGGGTCGAAATTCTGTAATTTTACTTTTTGACTAATTTTTCGGAAACGAGCGATCGTATAACATTTTGGTTTGCAGTTGTGGGTAGAGCATTTAAATACCTTTCTTTTGATGTGCATTTTGATTGGGTGGGAAATAGTTTTGAAAATACTACTTTTTCGGCAAGGGTTAGCCCACGATTTTCTCGAAAAACTGAAAAAAAATAATTTTTGTGATTTATGCATCAATTGAAAGGTGGGTCGATGCTCTGTATTTTAGTGAAAACCGCATCATGTTTGGAGGCTTGGTTGAGGAAATAGAGCAACCGAAAGATAATTTGTGATGAGCTGGGTCGAAATTCTGTAATTTTACTTTTTGACTAATTTTTCGGAAAAGAGAGATCGTATAACATTTTGGTTTGCAGTTGTGGGTAGAGCATTTAAATACCTTTCTTTTGATGTGTATTTTGATTGATTGGGAAATAATTTTGAAAATACTACTTTTTTCGGCAAGGGTTAGCCCACGATTTTCTCGAAAAACTGAAAAAAAATCATTTTTGTGATTTATGCATCAATTGAAAGGTGGGTCGATGCTCTGTATTTTAGTGAAAACCGCATCATGTTTGGAGGCTTGGTTGAGGAAATAGAGCAACCGAAAGATAATTTGTGATGAGCTGGGTCGAAATTCTGTAATTTTACTTTTTGACTAATTTTTCGGAAACGAGCGATCGTATAACATTTTGGTTTGCAGTTGTGGGTAGAGCATTTAAATACCTTTCTTTTGATGTGCATTTTGATTGGGTGGGAAATAGTTTTGAAAATACTACTTTTTCGGCAAGGGTTAGCCCACGATTTTCTCGAAAAACTGAAAAAAAATAATTTTTGTGATTTATGCATCAATTGAAAGGTGGGTCGATGCTCTGTATTTTAGTGAAAACCGCATCATGTTTGGAGGCTTGGTTGAGGAAATAGAGCAACCGAAAGATAATTTGTGATGAGCTGGGTCGAAATTCTGTAATTTTACTTTTTGACTAATTTTTCGGAAACGAGCGATCGTATAACATTTTGGTTTGCAGTTGTGGGTAGAGCATTTAAATACCTTTCTTTTGATGTGTATTTTGATTGGTTGGGAAATAATTTTGAAAATACTACTTTTTTCGGCAAGGGTTAGCCCACGATTTTCTTGAAAAACTGAACAAAAATCATTTTTGTGATTTATGCATCAATTGAAAGGTGGGTCGATGCTCTGTATTTTAGTGAAAACCACATCATGTTTGGAGGCTTGGTTGAGGAAATAGAGCAACCGAAAGATAATTTGTGATGAGCTGGGTCGAAATTCTGTAATTTTACTTTTTGACTAATTTTTCGGAAACGAGAGATCGTATAACATTTTGGTTTGCAGTTGTGGGTAGAGCATTTAAATACCTTTCTTTTGATGTGCATTTTGATTGGGTGGGAAATAGTTTTGAAAATAATACTTTTTCGGCAAGGGTTAGCCCACGATTTTCTCGAAAAACTGAAAAAAAATCATTTTTGAGATTTATGCATCAATTGAAATGTGGGTCGATGCTCTGTATTTTAGTGAAAAACGCATCATGTTTGGAGGCTTGGTTGAGGAAATAGAGCAACCGAAAGATAATTTGTGATGAGCTGGGTCGAAATTCTGTAATTTTACTTTTTGACTAATTTTTCGGAAACGAGCGATCGTATAACATTTTGGTTTGCAGTTGTGGGTAGAGCATTTAAATACCTTTCTTTTGATGTGCATTTTGATTGGGTGGGAAATAGTTTTGAAAATAGTACTTTTTTCGGCAAGGGTTAGCCCACGATTTTCTCGAAAAACTGAAAAAAAATCATTTTTGTGATTTATGCATCAATTGAAAGCTGGGTCGATGCTCTGTATTTTAGTGAAAACCGCATCATGTTTGGAGGCTTGGTTGAGGAAATAGAGCAACCGAAAGATAATTTGTGATGAGCTGGGTCGAAATTCTGTAATTTTACTTTTTGACTAATTTTTCGGAAACGAGCTATCGTATAACATTTTGGTTTGCAGTTGTGGGTAGAGCATTTAAATACCTTTCTTTTGATGTGCATTTTGATTGGGTGGGAAATAGTTTTGAAAATACTACTTTTTTCGGCAAGGGTTAGCCCACGATTTTCTCGAAAAACTGAAAAAAAAAATCATTTTTGTGATTTATGCATCAATTGAAAGGTGGGTCGATGCTCTGTATTTTAGTGAAAACCGCATCATGTTTGGAGGCTTGGTTGAGGAAATAGAGCAACCGAAAGATAATTTGTGATGAGCTGGGTCGAAATTCTGTAATTTTACTTTTTGACTAATTTTTCGGAAACGAGCGATCGTATAACATTTTGGTTTGCAGTTGTGGGTAGAGCATTTAAATACCTTTCTTTTGATTGGGTGGGAAATAGATTTAAAAATACTACTTTTTCGGCAATGGGTTAGCCCACGATTTTCTCGAAAAACTGAAAAAAAATCATTTTTGTGATTTATGCATCAATTGAAAGGTGGGTCGATGCTCTGTATTTTAGTGAAAACCGCATCATGTTTGGAGGCTTGGTTGAGGAAATAGAGCAACCGAAAGATAATTTGTGATGAGCTGGGTCGAAATTCTGTAATTTTACTTTTTAACTAATTTTTCGGACACGAGCGATCGTATAACATTTTGGTTTGCAGTTGTGGGTAGAGCATTTAAATACCTTTCTTTTGATGTGCATTTTGATTGGGTGGGAAATAGATTTGAAAATACTACTTTTTTCGGCAAGGGTTAGCCCACGATTTTCTCGAAAAACTGAAAAAAAATCATTTTTGTGATTTATGCATCAATTGAAAGGTGGGTCGATGCTCTGTATTTTAGTGAAAACCGCATCATGTTTGGAGGCTTGGTTGAGGAAATAGAGCAACCGAAAGATAATTTGTGATGAGCTGGGTCGAAATTCTGTAATTTTACTTTTTGACTAATTTTTCGGAAAAGAGCGATCGTATAACATTTTGGTTTGCATTTGTGGGTAGAGCATTTAAATACCTTTCTTTTGATGTGCATTTTGATTGGTTGGGAAATAGTTTTGAAAATACTACTTTTTTCGGCAAGGGTTAGCCCACGATTTTCTCGAAAAACTGAAAAAAAATCATTTTTGAGATTTATGCATCAATTGAAAGGTGGGTCGATGCTCTGTATTTTAGTAAAAACCGCATCATGTTTGGAGGCTTGGTTGAGGAAATAGAGCAACCGAAAGATAATTTGTGATGAGCTGGGGCGAAATTCTGTAATTTTACTTTTTGACTAATTTTTCGGAAACGAGCGATCGTATAACATTTTGGTTTGCAGTTGTTGGTAGAGCATTTAAATACCTTTCTTTTGATGTGCATTTTGATTGGGTGGGAAATAGTTTTGAAAATACTACTTTTTCGGCAATGGGTTAGCCCACGATTTTCTCGAAAAACTGAAAAAAAATCATTTTTTGAGATTTATGCATCAATTGAAAGGTTGGTCGATGCTCTGTATTTTAGTGAAAACCGCATCATGTTTGGAGGCTTGGTTGAGGAAATAGAGCAACCGAAAGATAATTTGTGATGATCTGGGTCGAAATTCTATAATTTTACTTTTTGACTAATTTTTCGGAAACGAGCGATCGTATTACATTTTGGTTTGCAGTTGTGGGTAGAGCATTTAAATACCTTTCTTTTGATGTGCATTTTGATTGGGTGGGAAATAGTTTTGAAAATACTACTTTTTCGGCAAGGGTTAGCCCACGATTTTCTCGAAAAACTGAAAAAAAAATCATTTTTGTGATTTATGCATCAATTGAAAGGTGGGTCGATGCTCTGTATTTTAGTGAAAACCGCATCATGTTTGGAGACTTGGTTGAGGAAATAGAGCAACCGAAAGATAATTTGTGATGAGCTGGGTCGAAATTCTGTAATTTTACTTTTTGACTAATTTTTCGGAAACGAGCGATCGTATAACATTTTGGTTTGCAGTTGTGGGTAGAGCATTTAAATACCTTTCTTTTGATGTGCATTTTGATTGGGTGGGAAATAGTTTTGAAAATACTACTTTTTTCGGCAAGGGTTAGCCCACGATTTTCTCGAAAAACTGAAGAAAAATCATTTTTGTGATTTATGCATCAATTGAAAGGTGGGTCGATGCTCTGTATTTTAGTGAAAACCGCATCATGTTTGGAGGCTTGGTTGAGGAAATAGAGCAACCGAAAGATAATTTGTGATGAGCTGGGTCGAAATTCTGTAATTTTACTTTTTGACTAATTTTTCGGAAAAGAGAGATCGTATAACATTTTGGTTTGCAGTTGTGGGTAGAGCATTTAAATACCTTTCTTTTGATGTGCATTTTGATTAGGTGGGAAATAGTTTTTAAAATACTACTTTTTTGGGCAAGGGTTAGCCCACGATTTTCACGAAAAACTGAAAAAAAATCATTTTTGTGATTTATGCATCAATTGAAAGGTGGGTCGATGCTCTGTATTTTAGTGAAAACCGCATCATGTTTGGAGGCTTGGTTGAGGAAATAGAGCAAACGAAAGATAATTTGTGATGAGCTGGGTCGAAATTCTGTAATTTTACTTTTTGATTAATTTTTCGGAAAAGAGAGATCGTATAACATTTTGTTTTGCAGTTGTGGGTAGAGCATTTAAATACCTTTATTTTGATGTGCATTTTGATTGGGTGGGAAATAGATTTGAAAATGCTACTTTTTCGGCAATGGGTTAGCCCACGATTTTCTCGAAAAACTGAAAAAAAATCATTTTTGTGATTTATGCATCAATTGAAAGGTGGGTCGATGCTCTGTATTTTAGTGAAAACCGCATCATGTTTGGAGGCTTGGTTGAGGAAATAGAGCAACCGAAAGATAATTTGTGATGAGCTGAGTCGAAATTCTGTAATTTTACTTTTTGACTAATTTTTCGGAAACGAGCGATCGTATAACATTTTGGTTTGCAGTTGTGGGTAGAGCATTTAAATACCTTTCTTTTGATGTGCATTTTGATTGGGTGGGAAATAGTTTTGAAAATACTACTTTTTTCGGCAAGGGTTAGCCCACGATTTTCTCGAAAAACTGAAAAAAAAATCATTTTTGTGATTTATGCATCAATTGAAAGGTGGGTCGATGCTCTGTATTTTAGTGAAAACCGCATCATGTTTGGAGGCTTGGTTGAGGAAATAGAGCAACCGAAAGATAATTTGTGATGAGCTGGGTCGAAATTCTGTAATTTTACTTTTTGACTAATTTTTCGGAAACGAGCGATTGTATAACATTTTGGTTTGCAGTTGTGGGTAGAGCATTTAAATACCTTTCTTTTGATGTGCATTTTGATTGGGTGGGAAATAGTTTTGAAAATACTACTTTTTTCGGCAAGGGTTAGCCCCACGATTTTCTCGAAAAACTGAAAAAAAATCATTTTTGTGATTTATGCATCAATTGAAAGGTGGGTCGATGCTCTGTATTTTAGTGAAAACCGCATCATGTTTGGAGGCTTGGTTGAGGAAATAGAGCAACCGAAAGATAATTTGTGATGAGCTGGGTCGAAATTCTGTAATTTTACTTTTTGACTAATTTTTCGGAAAAGAGAGATCGTATAACATTTTGGTTTGCAGTTGTGGGTAGAGCATTTAAATACCTTTCTTTTGATGTGTATTTTGATTGGTTGGGAAATAATTTTGAAAATACTACTTTTTTCGGCAATGGGTTAGCCCACGATTTTCTCGAAAAACTGAAAAAAAATCATTTTTGTGATTTATGCATCAATTGAAAGGTGGGTCGATGCTCTGTATTTTATTGAAAACCGCATCATGTTTGGAGGCTTGGTTGAGGAAATAGAGCAACCGAAAGATAATTTGTGATGAGCTGGGTCGAAATTCTGTAATTTTACTTTTTGACTAATTTTTCGGAAACGAGAGATCGTATAACATTTTGGTTTGCAGTTGTGGGTAGAGCATTTAAATACCTTTCTTTTGATGTGCATTTTGATTGGGTGGGAAATAGTTTTGAAAATACTACTTTTTTCGGCAAGGGTTAGCCCACGATTTTCTCGAAAAACTGAAAAAAAATCATTTTTGAGATTTATGCATCAATTGAAAGGTGGGTCGATGCTCTGTATTTTAGTGAAAACCGCATCATGTTTGGAGGCTTGGTTGAGGAAATAGAGCAACCGAAAGATAATTTGTGATTAGCTGGGTCGAAATTCTGTATTTTTACTTTTTGACTAATTTTTCGGAAACGAGCGATTGTATAACATTTTGGTTTGCAGTTGTGGGTAGAGCATTTAAATACCTTTCTTTTGATGTGCATTTTGATTGGGTGGGAAATAGTTTTGAAAATACTACTTTTTTCGGCAAGGGTTAGCCCACGATTTTCTCGAAAAACTGAAAAGAAATCATTTTTGTGATTTATGCATCAATTGAAAGGTGGGTCGATGCTCTGTATTTTAGTGAAAACCGCATCATGTTTGGAGGCTTGGTTGAGGAAATAGAGCAACCGAAAGATAATTTGTGATGAGCTGGGTCGAAATTCTGTAATCTTACTTTTTGACTAATTTTTCGGAAACGAGCGATCGTATAACATTTTGGTTTGCAGTTGTGGGTAGAGCATTTAAATACCTTTCTTTTGATGTGCATTTTGATTGGGTGGGAAATAGTTTTGAAAATACTACTTTTTTGGCAATGGCCCACGATTTTCACGAAAAACTGAAAAAAAATCATTTTTGTGATTTATGCATCAATTGAAAGGTGGGTCGATGCTCTGTATTTTAGTGAAAACCGCATCATGTTTGGAGGCTTGGTTGAGGAAATAGAGCAACCGAAAGATAATTTGTGATGAGCTGGGTCGAAATTCTGTAATTTTACTTTTTGACTAATTTTTCGGAAAAGAGAGATCGTATAACATTTTGGTTTGCAGTTGTGGGTAGAGCATTTAAATACCTTTCTTTTGATGTGCATTTTGATTGGGTGGGAAATAGTTTTGAAAATACTACTTTTTCGGCAAGGGTTAGCCCACGATTTTCTCGAAAAACTGAAAAAAAATCATTTTTGTGATTTATGCATCAATTGAAAGGTGGGTCGATGCTCTGTATTTTAGTGAAAACCGCATCATGTTTGGAGGCTTGGTTGAGGAAATAGAGCAACCGAAAGATAATTTGTGATGAGCTGGGTCGAAATTCTGTAATTTTACTTTTTGACTAATTTTTCGGAAACGAGCGATCGTATAACATTTTGGTTTGCAGTTGTGGGTAGAGCATTTAAATACCTTTCTTTTGATGTGCATTTTGATTGGGTGGGAAATAGTTTTGAAAATACTACTTTTTTCGGCAAGGGTTAGCCCACGATTTTCTCGAAAAACTGAAAAAAATTATTTTTGAGATTTATGCATCTATTGAAAGGTGGGTCGATGCTCTGTATTTTAGTGAAAACCGCATCATGTTTGGAGGCTTGGTTGAGGAAATAGAGCAACCGAAAGATAATTTGTGATGAGCTGGGTCGAAATTCTGTAATTTTACTTTTTGACTAATTTTTCGGAAACGAGCGATCGTATAACATATTGGTTTGCAGTTGTGGGTAGAGCATTTAAATACCTTTCTTTTGATGTGCATTTTGATTGGGTGGGAAATAGTTTTGAAAATACTACTTTTTTCGGCAAGGGTTAGCCCACGATTTTCTCGAAAAACTGAAAAAAAATAATTTTTGTGATTTATGCATCAATTGAAAGGTGGGTCGATGCTCTGTATTTTAGTGAAAACCGCATCATGTCTGGAGGCTTGGTTGAGGAAATAGAGCAACCGAAAGATAATTTGTGATGAGCTGGGTCGAAATTCTGTAATTTTACTTTTTGACTAATTTTTCGGAAACGAGCGATCGTATAACATTTTGGTTTGCAGTTGTGGGTAGAGCATTTAAATACCTTTCTTTTGATGTGCATTTTGATTGGGTGGGAAATAGTTTTGAAAATACTACTTTTTTCGGCAAGGGTTAGCCCACGATTTTCTCGAAAAACTGAAAAAAAAATCATTTTTTTGATTTATGCATCAATTGAAAGGTGGGTCGATGCTCTGTATTTTAGTGAAAACCGCATCATGTTTGGAGGCTTGGTTGAGGAAATAGAGCAACCGAAAGATAATTTGTGATGAGCTGGGTCGAAATTCTGAAATTTTACTTTTTGACTAATTTTTCGGAAACGAGAGATCGTATAACATTTTGGTTTGCAGTTGTGGGTAGAGCATTTAAGTACCTTTCTTTTGATGTGCATTTTGATTGGGTGGGAAATAGTTTTGAAAATACTACTTTTTTCGGCAAGGGTTAGCCCACGATTTTCTCGAAAAACTGAAAAAAAAATCATTTTTGAGATTTATGCATCAATTGAAAGGTGGGTCGATGCTCTGTATTTTAGTGAAAACCGCATCATGTTTGGAGGCTTGGTTGAGGAAATAGAGCAACCGAAAGATAATTTGTGATGAGCTGGGTCGAAATTCTGTAATTTAACTTTTTGACTAATTTTTCGGAAACGAGCGATCGTATAACATTTTGGTTTGCAGTTGTGGGTAGAGCATTTAAATACCTTTCTTTTGATGTGCATTTTGATTGGGTGGGAAATAGTTTTGAAAATGCTACTTTTTCGGCAATGGGTTAGCCCACGATTTTCTCGAAAAACTGAAAAAAAATCATTTTTGTGATTTATGCATCAATTGAAAGGTGGGTCGATGCTCTGTATTTTAGTGAAAACCGCATCATGTTTGGAGGCCTGGTTGAGGAAATAGAGCAACCGAAAGATAATTTGTGATGAGCTGGGTCGAAATTCTGTAATTTCACTTTTTGAATAATTTTTCGGAAAAGAGAGATCGTATAACATTTTGGTTTGCAGTTGTGGGTAGAGCATTTAAATACCTTTCTTTTGATGTGCATATTTTGATTGGGTGGGAAATAGTTTTGAAAATACTACTTTTTTCGGCAAGGGTTAGCCCACGATTTTCTCGAAAAACTGAAAAAAAAATCATTTTTGAGATTTATGCATCAATTGAAAGGTGGGTCGATGCTCTGTATTTTAGTTAGAACCGCATCATGTTTGGAGGCTTGGTTGAGGAAATAGAGCAACCAAAAGATAATTTGTGATGAGCTGGGTCGAAATTCTATTTTACTTTTTGACTAATTTTTCGGAAACGAGCGATCGTATAACATTTTGGTTTGCAGTTGTGGGTAGAGCATTTAAATACCTTTCTTTTGATGTGCATTTTGATTGGGTGGGAAATAGTTTTGAAAATACTACTTTTTCGGCAATGGGTTAGCCCACGATTTTCTCGAAAAACTGAAAAAAAATCATTTTTGAGATTTATGCATCAATTGAAAGGTGGGTCGATGCTCTGTATTTTAGTGACAACCGCATCATGTTTGGAGGCTTGGTTGAGGAAATAGAGCAACCGAAAGATAATTTGTGATGAGCTGGGTCGAAATTGTGTAATTTTACTTTTTGACTAATTTTTCGGAAACGAGCGATCGTATAACATTTTGGTTTGCTGTTGTGGGTAGAGCATTTAAATACCTTTCTTTTGATGTGCATTTTGATTGGGTGGGAAATAGTTTCGAAAATACTACTTTTTTCGGCAAGGGTTAGCCCACGATTTTCTCGAAAAACTGAAAAAAAAATCATTTTTGAGATTTATGCATCAATTGAAAGGTGGGTCGATGCTCTGTATTTTAGTGAAAACCGCATCATGTTTGGAGGCTTGGTTGAGGAAATAGAGCAACCGAAAGATAATTTGTGATGAGCTGGGTCCAAATTCTGTAATTTTACTTTTTGACTAATTTTTCGGAAACGAGCGATCGTATAACATTTTGGTTTGCAGTTGTGGGTAGAGCATTTAAATACCTTTCTTTTGATGTGCATTTTGATTGGGTGGGAAATAGATTTGAAAATGCTACTTTTTCGGCAATGGGTTAGCCCACGATTTTCTCGAAAAACTGAAAAAAAATCATTTTTGTGATTTATGCATCAATGGAAAGGTGGGTCGATGCTCTGTATTTTAGTGAAAACCGCATCATGTTTGGAGGCTTGGTTGAGGAAATAGAGCAACCGAAAGATAATTTGTGATGAGCTGGGTCGAAATTCTGTAATTTTACTTTTTGACTAATTTTTCGGAAACGAGCGATCGTATAACATTTTGGTTTGCAGTTGTGGGGAGAGCATTTAAATACCTTTCTTTTGATGTGCATTTTGATTGGGTGGGAAATAGTTTTGAAAATACTACTTTTTTCGGCAAGGGTTAGCCCACGATTTTCTCGAAAAACTGAAAAAAAAATCATTTTTGTGATTTATGCATCAATTGAAAGGTGGGTCGATGCTCTGTATTTTAGTGAAAACCGCATCATGTTTGGAGGCTTGGTTGAGGAAATAGAGCAACCGAAAGATAATTTGTGATGAGCTGGGTCGAAATTCTGTAATTTTACTTTTTGACTAATTTTTCGGAAACGAGCGATCGTATAACATTTTGGTTTGCAGTTGTGGGTAGAGCATTTAAATACCTTTCTTTTGATGTGCATTTTGATTGGGTGGGAAATAGTTTTGAAAATACTACTTTTTTCGGCAAGGGTTAGCCCACGATTTTCTCGAAAAACTGAAAAAAAAATCATTTTTGAGATTTATGCATCAATTGAAAGGTGGGTCGATGCTCTGTATTTTAGTTAGAACCGCATCATGTTTGGAGGCTTGGTTGAGGAAATAGAGCAACCAAAAGATAATTTGTGATGAGCTGGGTCGAAATTCTATTTTACTTTTTGACTAATTTTTCGGAAACGAGCGATCGTATAACATTTTGGTTTGCAGTTGTGGGTAGAGCATTTAAATACCTTTCTTTTGATGTGCATTTTGATTGGGTGGGAAATAGTTTTGAAAATACTACTTTTTCGGCAATGGGTTAGCCCACGATTTTCTCGAAAAACTGAAAAAAAATCATTTTTGAGATTTATGCATCAATTGTAAGGTGGGTCGATGCTCTGTATTTTAGTGACAACCGCATCATGTTTGGAGGCTTGGTTGAGGAAATAGAGCAACCGAAAGATAATTTGTGATGAGCTGGGTCGAAATTCTGTAATTTTACTTTTTGACTAATTTTTCGGAAACGAGCGATCGTATAACATTTTGGTTTGCTGTTGTGGGTAGAGCATTTAAATACCTTTCTTTTGATGTGCATTTTGATTGGGTGGGAAATAGTTTTGAAAATACTACTTTTTTCGGCAAGGGTTAGCCCACGATTTTCTCGAAAAACTGAAAAAAAATCATTTTTGAGATTTATGCATCAATTGAAAGGTGGGTCGATGCTCTGTATTTTAGTGAAAACCGCATCATGTTTGGAGGCTTGGTTGAGGAAATAGAGCAACCGAAAGATAATTTGTGATGAGCTGGGTCCAAATTCTGTAATTTTACTTTTTGACTAATTTTTCGGAAACGAGCGATCGTATAACATTTTGGTTTGCAGTTGTGGGTAGAGCATTTAAATACCTTTCTTTTGATGTGCATTTTGATTGGGTGGGAAATAGATTTGAAAATGCTACTTTTTCGGCAATGGGTTAGCCCACGATTTTCTCGAAAAACTGAAAAAAAATCATTTTTGTGATTTATGCATCAATGGAAAGGTGGGTCGATGCTCTGTATTTTAGTGAAAACCGCATCATGTTTGGAGGCTTGGTTGAGGAAATAGAGCAACCGAAAGATAATTTGTGATGAGCTGGGTCGAAATTCTGTAATTTTACTTTTTGACTAATTTTTCGGAAACGAGCGATCGTATAACATTTTGGTTTGCAGTTGTGGGGAGAGCATTTAAATACCTTTCTTTTGATGTGCATTTTGATTGGGTGGGAAATAGTTTTGAAAATACTACTTTTTTCGGCAAGGGTTAGCCCACGATTTTCTCGAAAAACTGAAAAAAAAATCATTTTTGTGATTTATGCATCAATTGAAAGGTGGGTCGATGCTCTGTATTTTAGTGAAAACCGCATCATGTTTGGAGGCTTGGTTGAGGAAATAGAGCAACCGAAAGATAATTTGTGATGAGCTGGGTCGAAATTCTGTAATTTTACTTTTTGACTAATTTTTCGGAAACGAGCGATCGTATAACATTTTGGTTTGCAGTTGTGGGTAGAGCATTTAAATACCTTTCTTTTGATGTGCATTTTGATTGGGTGGGAAATAGTTTTGAAAATACTACTTTTTCGGCAATGGGTTAGCCCACGATTTTCTCGAAAAACTGAAAAAAAATCATTTTTGAGATTTATGCATCAATTGAAAGTTGGGTCGATGCTCTGTATTTTAGTGAAAACCGCATCATGTTTGGAGGCTTGGTTGAGGAAATAGAGCAACCGAAAGATAATTTGTGATGAGCTGGGTCGAAATTCTGTAATTTTACTTTTTGACTAATTTTTCGGAAACGAGCGATTGTATAACATTTTGGTTTGCAGTTGTGGGTAGAGCATTTAAATACCTTTCTCTTGATGTGCATTTTGATTGGGTGGGAAATAGTTTTGAAAATACTACTTTTTCGGCAATGGGTTAGCCCACGATTTTCTCGAAAAACTGAAAAAAAAATCATTTTTGTGATTTATGCATCAATTGAAAGGTGGGTCGATGCTCTGTATTTTAGTGAAAACCGCATCATGTTTGGAGGCTTGGTTGAGGAAATAGAGCAACCGAAAGATAATTTGTGATGAGCTGGGTCGAAATTCTGTAATTTTACTTTTTGACTAATTTTTCGGAAACGAGCGATCGTATAACATTTTGGTTTGCAGTTGTGGGTAGAGCATTTAAATACCTTTCTTTTGATGTGCATTTTGATTGGGTGGGAAATAGTTTTGAAAATACTACTTTTTCGGCAATGGGTAAGCCCACGATTTTCTCGAAAAACTGAAAAAAAATCATTTTTGAGATTTATGCATCAATTGAAAGGTGGGTCGATGCTCTGTATTTTAGTGAAAACCGCATCATGTTTGGAGGCTTGGTTGAGGAAATAGAGCAACCGAAAGATAATTTGTGATGAGCTGGGTCGAAATTCTGTAATTTTACTTTTTGACTAATTTTTCGGAAACAAGCAATCGTATAACATTTTGGTTTGCAGTTGTGGGTAGAGCATTTAAATACCTTTCTTTTGATGTGCATTTTGATTGGGTGGGAAATAGTTTTGAAAATACTACTTTTTTCGGCAAGGGTTAGCCCACGATTTTCTCGAAAATCTGAAAAAAAAAATCATTTTTGTGATTTATGCATCAATTGAAAGGTGGGTCGATGCTCTGTATTTTAGTGAAAACCGCATCATGTTTGGAGGCTTGGTTGAGGAAATAGAGCAACCGAAAGATAATTTGTGATGAGCTGGGTCGAAGTTCTGTAATTTTACTTTTTGACTAATTTTTCGGAAACGAGCGATCGTATAACATTTTGGTTTGCAGTTGTGGGTAGAGCATTTAAATACCTTTCTTTTGATGTGCATTTTGATTGGGTGGGAAATAGTTTTGAAAATACTACTTTTTTCGGCAAGGGTTAGCCCACGATTTTCTCGAAAAACTGAAAAAAAATCATTTTTGAGATTTATGCATCAATTGAAAGGTGGGTCGATGCTCTGTATTTTAGTGAAAACCGCATCATGTTTGTAGGCTTGGTTGAGGAAATAGAGCAACCGAAAGATAATTTGTGATGAGCTGGGTCGAAATTCTGTAATTTTACTTTTTGACTAATTTTTCGGAAACGAGCGATCGTATAACATTTTGGTTTGCAGTTGTGGGTAGAGCATTTAAATACCTTTCTTTTGATGTGCATTTTGATTGGGTGGGAAATAGTTTTGAAAATACTACTTTTTTCGGCAAGGGTTAGCCCACGATTTTCTCGAAAAACTGAAAAAAAAATCATTTTTGAGATTTATGCATCAATTGAAAGGTGGGTCGATGCTCTGTATTTTAGTGAAAACCGCATCATGTTTGGAGCCTTGGTTGAGGAAATAGAGCAACCGAAAGATAATTTGTGATGAGCTGGGTCGAAATTCTGTAATTTTACTTTTTGACTAATTTTTCGGAAACAAGCGATCGTATAACATTTTGGTTTGCAGTTGTGGGTAGAGCATTTAAATACCTTTCTTTTGATGTGCATTTTGATTGGGTGGGAAATAGTTTTGAAAATACTACTTTTTTCGGCAAGGGTTAGCCCACGATTTTCTCGAAAAACTGAAAAAAAATCATTTTTGTGATTTATGCATCAATTGAAAGGTGGGTCGATGCTCTGTATTTTAGTGAAAACCGCATCATGTTTGGAGGCTTGGTTGAGGAAATAGAGCAACCGAAAGATAATTTGTGATGAGCTGGGTCGAAATTCTGTAATTTTACTTTTTGACTAATTTTTCGGAAACAAGCGATCGTATAACATTTTGGTTTGCAGTTGTGGGTAGAGCATTTAAATACCTTTCTTTTGATGTGCATTTTGATTGGGTGGGAAATAGTTTTGAAAATACTACTTTTTTCGGCAAGGGTTAGCCCACGATTTTCTCGAAAAACTGAAAAAAAATCATTTTTGTGATTTATGCATCAATTGAAAGGTGGGTCGATGCTCTGTATTTTAGTGAAAACGCATCATGTTTGGAGGCTTGGTTGAGGAAATAGAGCAACCGAAAGATAATTTGTGATGAGCTGGGTCGAAATTCTGTAATTTTACTTTTTGACTAATTTTTCGGAAACGAGCGATCGTATAACATTTTGGTTTGCAGTTGTGGGTAGAGCATTTAAATACCTTTCTTTTGATGTGTATTTTGATTGGGTGGGAAATAGTTTTGAAAATACTACTTTTTCGGCAATGGTTAGCCCACGATTTTCTCGAAAAACTGAAAAAAAATCATTTTTGTGATTTATGCATCAATTGAAAGCTGGGTCGATGCTCTGTATTTTAGTGAAAACCGCATCATGTTTGGAGGCTTGGTTGAGGAAATAGAGCAACCGAAAGATAATTTGTGATGATGTGTGGGTCGAAATTCTGTAATTTTACTTTTTGACTAATTTTTCGGAGAAGAGAGATCGTATAACATTTTGGTTTGCAGTTGTGGGTAGAGCATTTAAATACCTTTCTTTTGATGTGCATTTTGATTGGGTGGGAAATAGTTTTGAAAATACTACTTTTTTCGGCAAGGGTTAGCCCACGATTTTCTCGAAAAACTGAAAAAAAATCATTTTTGTGATTTATGCATCAATTGAAAGGTGGGTCGATGCTCTGTATTTTAGTGAAAACGCATCATGTTTGGAGGCTTGGTTGAGGAAATAGAGCAACCGAAAGATAATTTGTGATGAGCTGGGTCGAAATTCTGTAATTTTACTTTTTGACTAATTTTTCGGAAACGAGCGATCGTATAACATTTTGGTTTGCAGTTGTGGGTAGAGCATTTAAATACCTTTCTTTTGATGTGCATTTTGATTGGGTGGGAAATAGTTTTGAAAATACTACTTTTTTCGGCAAGGGTTAGCCCACGATTTTCTCGAAAAACTGAAAAAAAATCATTTTTGAGATTTATGCATCAATTGAAAGGTGGGTCGATGCTCTGTATTTTAGTGAAAACCGCATCATGTTTGGAGGCTTGGTTGAAGAAATAGAGCAACCGAAAGATAATTTGTGATGAGCTGGGTCGAAATTCTGTAATTTTACTTTTTGACTAATTTTTCGGAAACAAGCGATCGTATAACATTTTGGTTTGCAGTTGTGGGTAGAGCATTTAAATACCTTTCTTTTGATGTGCATTTTGATTGGGTGGGAAATAGTTTTGAAAATACTACTTTTTTCGGCAAGGGTTAGCTTACGATTTTCTCGAAAAACTGAAAAAAAATCATTTTTGTGATTTATGCATCAATTGAAAGGTGGGTCGATGCTCTGTATTTTAGTGAAAACCGCATCATGTTTGGAGGCTTGGTTGAGGAAATAGAGCAACCGAAAGATAATTTGTGATGAGCTGGGTCGAAATTCTGTAATTTTACTTTTTGACTAATTTTTCGGAAACAAGCGATCGTATAACATTTTGGTTTGCAGTTGTGGGTAGAGCATTTAAATACCTTTCTTTTGATGTGCATTTTGATTGGGTGGGAAATAGTTTTGAAAATACTACTTTTTTGGCAATGGGTTAGCCCACGATTTTCTCGAAAAACTGAAAAAAAATCATTTTTGAGATTTATGCATCAATTGAAAGGTGGGTCGATGCTCTGTATTTTAGTGAAAACCGCATCATGTTTGGAGGCTTGGTTGAGGAAATAGAGCAACCGAAAGATAATTTGTGATGAGCTGGGTCGAAATTCTGTAATTTTACTTTTTGACTAATTTTTCGGAAACGAGCGATCGTATAACATTTTGGTTTGCAGTTGTGGGTAGAGCATTTAAATACCTTTCTTTTGATGTGTATTTTGATTGGGTGGGAAATAGTTTTGAAAATACTACTTTTTCGGCAAGGGTTAGCCCACGATTTTCTCGAAAAACTGAAAAAAAATCATTTTTGTGATTTATGCATCAATTGAAAGGTGGGTCGATGCTCTGTATTTTAGTGAAAACCGCATCATGTTTGGAGGCTTGGTTGAGGAAATAGAGCAACCGAAAGATAATTTGTGATGAGCTGGGTCGAAATTCTCTAATTTTACTTTTTGACTAATTTTTCGGAAACGAGCGATCGTATAACATTTTGGTTTGCAGTTGTGGGTAGAGCATTTAAATACCTTTCTTTTGATGTGCATTTTGATTGGGTGGGAAATAGTTTTGAAAATACTACTTTTTTCGGCAAGGGTTAGCCCACAATTTTCTCGAAAAACTGAAAAAAAATCATTTTTGTGATTTATGCATCAATTGAAAGGTGGGTCGATGCTCTGTATTTTAGTGACAACCGCATCATGTTTGGAGGCTTGGTTGAGGAAATAGAGCAACCGAAAGATAATTTGTGATGAGCTGGGTCGAAATTCTGTATTTTACTTTTTGACTAATTTTTCGGAAACGAGCGATCGTATAACATTTTGGTTTGCAGTTGTGGGTAGAGCATTTAAATACCTTTCTTTTGATGTGCATTTTGATTGGGTGGGAAATAGTTTTGAAAATACTACTTTTTTCGGCAAGGGTTAGCCCACGATTTTCTTGAAAAACTGAAAAAAAATCATTTTTGTGATTTATGCATCAATTGAAAGGTGGGTCGATGCTCTGTATTTTAGTGAAAACCGCATCATGTTTGGAGGCTTGGTTGAGGAAATAGAGCAACCGAAAGATAATTTGTGATGAGCTGGGTCGAAATTCTGTAATTTTACTTTTTGACTAATTTTTCGGAAACGAGCGATCGTATAACATTTTGGTTTGCAGTTGTGGGTAGAGCATTTAAATACCTTTCTTTTGATGTGCATTTTGATTGGGTGGGAAATAGTTTTGAAAATACTACTTTTTTCGGCAAGGGTTAGCCCACGATTTTCTCGAAAAACTGAAAAAAAAATCATTTTTGTGATTTATGCATCAATTGAAAGGTGGGTCGATGCTCTGTATTTTAGTGAAAACGCATCATGTTTGGAGGCTTGGTTGAGGAAATAGAGCAACCGAAAGATAATTTGTAATGAGCTGGGTCGAAATTCTGTAATTTTACTTTTTGACTAATTTTTCGGAAAAGAGAGATAGTATAACATTTTGGTTTGCAGTTGTGGGTAGAGCATTTAAATACCTTTCTTTTGATGTGCATTTTGATTGGGTGGGAAATAGTTTTGAAAATACTACTTTTTTCGGCAAGGGTTAGCCCACGATTTTCTCGAAAAACTGAAAAAAAATCATTTTTGTGATTTATGCATCAATTGAAAGGTGGGTCGATGCTCTGTATTTTAGTGAAAACCGCATCATGTTTGGAGGCTTGGTTGAGGAAATAGAGCAACCGAAAGATAATTTGTGATGAGCTGGGTCGAAATTCTGTAATTTTACTTTTTGACTAATTTTTCGGAAACGAGCGATCGTATAACATTTTGGTTTGCAGTTGTGGGTAGAGCATTTAAATACCTTTCTTTTGATGTGCATTTTGATTGGGTGGGAAATAGATTTGAAAATGCTACTTTTTCGGCAATGGGTTAGCCCACGATTTTCTCGAAAAACTGAAAAAAAATCATTTTTGTGATTTATGCATCAATTGAAAGGTGGGTCGATGCTCTGTATTTTAGTGAAAACGCATCATGTTTGGAGGCTTGGTTGAGGAAATAGAGCAACCGAAAGATAATTTGTGATGAGCTGGGTCGAAATTCTGTAATTTTACTTTTTGACTAATTTTTCGGAAACGAGCGATCGTATAACATTTTGGTTTGCAGTTGTGGGTAGAGCATTTAAATACCTTTCTTTTGATGTGTATTTTGATTGGGTGGGAAATAGTTTTGAAAATACTACTTTTTCGGCAATGGTTAGCCCACGATTTTCTCGAAAAACTGAAAAAAAATCATTTTTGTGATTTATGCATCAATTGAAAGCTGGGTCGATGCTCTGTATTTTAGTGAAAACCGCATCATGTTTGGAGGCTTGGTTGAGGAAATAGAGCAACCGAAAGATAATTTGTGATGATGTGTGGGTCGAAATTCTGTAATTTTACTTTTTGACTAATTTTTCGGAGAAGAGAGATCGTATAACATTTTGGTTTGCAGTTGTGGGTAGAGCATTTAAATACCTTTCTTTTGATGTGCATTTTGATTGGGTGGGAAATAGTTTTGAAAATACTACTTTTTTCGGCAAGGGTTAGCCCACGATTTTCTCGAAAAACTGAAAAAAAATCATTTTTGTGATTTATGCATCAATTGAAAGGTGGGTCGATGCTCTGTATTTTAGTGAAAACGCATCATGTTTGGAGGCTTGGTTGAGGAAATAGAGCAACCGAAAGATAATTTGTGATGAGCTGGGTCGAAATTCTGTAATTTTACTTTTTGACTAATTTTTCGGAAACGAGCGATCGTATAACATTTTGGTTTGCAGTTGTGGGTAGAGCATTTAAATACCTTTCTTTTGATGTGCATTTTGATTGGGTGGGAAATAGTTTTGAAAATACTACTTTTTTCGGCAAGGGTTAGCCCACGATTTTCTCGAAAAACTGAAAAAAAATCATTTTTGAGATTTATGCATCAATTGAAAGGTGGGTCGATGCTCTGTATTTTAGTGAAAACCGCATCATGTTTGGAGGCTTGGTTGAAGAAATAGAGCAACCGAAAGATAATTTGTGATGAGCTGGGTCGAAATTCTGTAATTTTACTTTTTGACTAATTTTTCGGAAACAAGCGATCGTATAACATTTTGGTTTGCAGTTGTGGGTAGAGCATTTAAATACCTTTCTTTTGATGTGCATTTTGATTGGGTGGGAAATAGTTTTGAAAATACTACTTTTTTCGGCAAGGGTTAGCTTACGATTTTCTCGAAAAACTGAAAAAAAATCATTTTGTGATTTATGCATCAATTGAAAGGTGGGTCGATGCTCTGTATTTTAGTGAAAACCGCATCATGTTTGGAGGCTTGGTTGAGGAAATAGAGCAACCGAAAGATAATTTGTGATGAGCTGGGTCGAAATTCTGTAATTTTACTTTTTGACTAATTTTTCGGAAACAAGCGATCGTATAACATTTTGGTTTGCAGTTGTGGGTAGAGCATTTAAATACCTTTCTTTTGATGTGCATTTTGATTGGGTGGGAAATAGTTTTGAAAATACTACTTTTTTGGCAATGGGTTAGCCCACGATTTTCTCGAAAAACTGAAAAAAAATCATTTTTGAGATTTATGCATCAATTGAAAGGTGGGTCGATGCTCTGTATTTTAGTGAAAACCGCATCATGTTTGGAGGCTTGGTTGAGGAAATAGAGCAACCGAAAGATAATTTGTGATGAGCTGGGTCGAAATTCTGTAATTTTACTTTTTGACTAATTTTTCGGAAACGAGCGATCGTATAACATTTTGGTTTGCAGTTGTGGGTAGAGCATTTAAATACCTTTCTTTTGATGTGTATTTTGATTGGGTGGGAAATAGTTTTGAAAATACTACTTTTTCGGCAAGGGTTAGCCCACGATTTTCTCGAAAAACTGAAAAAAAATCATTTTTGTGATTTATGCATCAATTGAAAGGTGGGTCGATGCTCTGTATTTTAGTGAAAACCGCATCATGTTTGGAGGCTTGGTTGAGGAAATAGAGCAACCGAAAGATAATTTGTGATGAGCTGGGTCGAAATTCTGTAATTTTACTTTTTGACTAATTTTTCGGAAACGAGCGATCGTATAACATTTTGGTTTGCAGTTGTGGGTAGAGCATTTAAATACCTTTCTTTTGATGTGCATTTTGATTGGGTGGGAAATAGTTTTGAAAATACTACTTTTTTCGGCAAGGGTTAGCCCACAATTTTCTCGAAAAACTGAAAAAAAATCATTTTTGTGATTTATGCATCAATTGAAAGGTGGGTCGATGCTCTGTATTTTAGTGAAAACCGCATCATGTTTGGAGGCTTGGTTGAGGAAATAGAGCAACCGAAAGATAATTTGTGATGAGCTGGGTCGAAATTCTGTATTTTACTTTTTGACTAATTTTTCGGAAACGAGCGATCGTATAACATTTTGGTTTGCAGTTGTGGGTAGAGCATTTAAATACCTTTCTTTTGATGTGCATT